>NC_142643.1:20926590-21229621 GCF_053813885.1 Theobroma cacao
AGTGAAAATAAAATAAGTTTTCTTCTCAATGAATGCTTTTTCCTTCACGTTTTCCAAGGTAAACATTCAATTACAATCTGTTTTACCTAAAAATGTAAAAAAAATTCAACTTAAAATCAATTATGAGATTATATGATCATTTAAAGGAATAAATAAAGCTTTTGAAGGCATAAGTGACTATAAAAGAAGTTTTCTTCTCAATGAATGGTTTTTGCATCACGTTTCTCGAGGTAAACATTCAATTATAATCTGTTTTAACCCAAAATGTAAAAAAATTCAACTTAAAATAGGTTATAAGATTATATAATCATTTAAAAGGAGAAATAAAGCTTTTGAAGGCATAAGTGACTATAAAAGAAGTTTTCTTCTCAATGAATGCTTTTTCCTTCACGTTTCCCAAGGTAACCATTCAATTATAATCTGTTTTACCTAAAAATGTAAAAAAATTCAACTTAAAATCAATTATGAGATTATATGATCATTTAAAGGCATAAATAAAGCTTTTGAAGGCATAAGTGACTATAAAAGAAGTTTTCTTCTCAATGAATGGTTTTTGCATCACGTTTCTCGAGGTAAACATTCAATTATAATCTGTTTTAACCTAAAATGTAAAAAAATTCAACTTAAAATAAGTTATAAGATTATATAATCATTTAAAGGGAGAAATAAAGCTTTTGAAGGCATAAGTGAAAATAAAATAAGTTTTCTTCTCAATGAATGCTTTTTCCTTCACGTTTTCCAAGGTAAACATTCAATTACAATCTGTTTTACCTAAAAATGTAAAAAAAATTCAACTTAAAATCAATTATGAGATTATATGATCATTTAAAGGCATAAATAAAGCTTTTGAAGGCATAAGTGACTATAAAAGAAGTTTTCTTCTCAATCAATGGTTTTTGCATCACGTTTCTCGAGGTAAACATTCAATTATAATCTGTTTTAACCTAAAATGTAAAAAAATTCAACTTAAAATAAGTTATAAGATTATATAATCATTTAAAGGGAGAAATAAAGCTTTTGAAGGCACAAGTGAAAATAAAATAAGTTTTCTTCTCAATGAATGCTTTTTCCTTCACGTTTTCCAAGGTAAACATTCAATTACTATCTGTTTTGCTTAAAAATGTAAAAAAATTAAACTTAAAATCAATTATGAGATTATATGATCATTTAAAGGCATAAATAAAGCTTTTGAAGGCATAAGTGACTATAAAAGAAGTTTTCTTCTCAATGAATGGTTTTTGCTTCACGTTTCCCGAGGTAAACATTCAATTATAATCTTTTATAACCCAAAAGGTAAAAAAAATTCAACTTAAAATCAATTATGAGATTATATGATCATTTAAAGGCATAAATAAAGCTTTTGAAGGCATAAGTGACTATAAAAGAAGTTTTCTTCTCAATGAATGGTTTTTGCTTCACGTTTCCCGAGGTAAACATTCAATTATAATCTGTTTTAACCCAAAACGTAAAAAAATTCAACTTAAAATAAGTTATAAGATTATATAATCATTTAAAGGGAGAAATAAAGCTTTTGAAGGCATAAGTGACTATAAAAGAAGTTTTCTTCTCAATGAATGCTTTTTCCTTCACGTTTCCCGAGGTAAACATTCAATTATAATCTGTTTTACCAAAAAATGTAAAAAAATTCAACTTAAAATCAATTATGAGATTATATGATCATTTAAAGGCATAAATAAAGCTTTTGAAGGCATAAGTGACTATAAAAGAAGTTTTCTTCTCAATGAATTGTTTTTGCATCACGTTTCTCGAGGTAAACATTCAATTATAATCTGTTTTAACCCAAAATGTAAAAAAATTCAACTTAAAATAGGTTATAAGATTATATAATCATTTAAAAGGAGAAATAAAGCTTTTGAAGGCATAAGTGACTATAAAAGAAGTTTTCTTCTCAATGAATGCTTTTTCCTTCACGTTTCCCAAGGTAAACATTCAATTATAATCTGTTTTACCTAAAAATGTAAAAAAATTCAACTTAAAATCAATTATGAGATTATATGATCATTTAAAGGCATAAATAAAGCTTTTGAAGGCATAAGTGACTATAAAAGAAGTTTTCTTCTCAATGAATGGTTTTTGGATCATGTTTCCCGAGGTAAACATTCAATTATAATCTGTTTTAACCCAAAACGTAAAAAAATTCAACTTAAAATAAGTTATAAGATTATATAATCATTTAAAGGGAGAAATAAAGCTTTTGAAGGCATAAGTGACTATAAAAGAAGTTTTCTTCTCAATGAATGGTTTTTCCTTCACGTTTCCCGAGGTAAACATTCAATTATAATCTTTTATAACCCAAAATGTAAAAAAAATTCAACTTAAAATCAATTATGAGATTATATGAGCATTTAAAGGCATAAATAAAGCTTTTGAAGGCATAAGTGACTATAAAAGAAGTTTTCTTCTCAATGAATGGTTTTTGCTTCACGTTTCCCGAGGTAAACATTCAATTATAATCTGTTTTAACCCAAAACGTAAAAAAATTCAACTTAAAATAAGTTATAAGATTATATAATCATTTAAAGGGAGAAATAAAGCTTTTGAAGGCATAAGTGACTATAAAAGAAGTTTTCTTCTCAATGAATGCTTTTTCCTTCACGTTTCCCGAGGTAAACATTCAATTATAATCTGTTTTACCAAAAAATGTAAAAAAATTCAACTTAAAATCAATTATGAGATTATATGATCATTTAAAGGCATAAATAAAGCTTTTGAAGGCATAAGTGACTATAAAAGAAGTTTTCTTCTCAATGAATGGTTTTTGCATCATGTTTCCCGAGGTAAACATTCAATTATAATCTGTTTTAACCCAAAACGTAAAAAAATTCAACTTAAAATAAGTTATAAGATTATATAATCATTTAAAGGGAGAAATAAAGCTTTTGAAGGCATAAGTGACTATAAAAGAAGTTTTCTTCTCAATGAATGCTTTTTCCTTCACGTTTCCTGAGGTAAACATTCAATTATAATCTTTTATAACCCAAAATGTAAAAAAAATTCAACTTAAAATCAATTATGAGATTATATGATCATTTAAAGGCATAAATAAAGCTTTTGAAGGCATAAGTGACTATAAAAGAAGTTTTCTTCTCAATGAATGGTTTTTGCTTCACGTTTCCCGAGGTAAACATTCAATTATAATCTGTTTTAACCCAAAACGTAAAAAAATTCAACTTAAAATAAGTTATAAGATTATATAATCATTTAAAGGGAGAAATAAAGCTTTTGAAGGCATAAGTGACTATAAAAGAAGTTTTCTTCTCCATGAATGCTTTTTCCTTCACGTTTCCCGAGGTAAACATTCAATTATAATCTGTTTTACCAAAAAATGTAAAAAAATTCAACTTAAAATCAATTATGAGATTATATGATCATTTAAAGGCATAAATAAAGCTTTTGAAGGCATAAGTGACTATAAAAGAAGTTTTCTTCTCAATGAATGGTTTTTGCATCATGTTTCCCGAGGTAAACATTCAATTATAATCTGTTTTAACCCAAAACGTAAAAAAATTCAACTTAAAATAAGTTATAAGATTATATAATCATTTAAAGGGAGAAATAAAGCTTTTGAAGGCATAAGTGACTATAAAAGAAGTTTTCTTCTCAATGAATGGTTTTTGCTTCACGTTTCCCGAGGTAAACATTCAATTATAATCTTTTATAACCCAAAATGTAAAAAAAATTCAACTTAAAATCAATTATGAGATTATATGATCATTTAAAGGCATAAATAAAGCTTTTGAAGGCATAAGTGACTATAAAAGAAGTTTTCTTCTCAATGAATGGTTTTTGCTTCACGTTTCCCGAGGTAAACATTCAATTATAATCTGTTTTAACCCAAAACGTAAAAAAATTCAACTTAAAATAAGTTATAAGATTATATAATCATTTAAAGGGAGAAATAAAGCTTTTGAAGGCATAAGTGACTATAAAAGAAGTTTTCTTCTCAATGAATGCTTTTTCCTTCACGTTTCCCGAGGTAAACATTCAATTATAATCTGTTTTACCAAAAAATGTAAAAAAATTCAACTTAAAATCAATTATGAGATTATATGATCATTTAAAGGCATAAATAAAGCTTTTGAAGGCATAAGTGACTATAAAAGAAGTTTTCTTCTCAATGAATGCTTTATCCTTCACGTTTCCCGAGGTAAACATTCAATTATAATCTGTTTTACCAAAAAATGTAAAAAAATTCAACTTAAAATCAATTATGAGATTATATGATCATTTAAAGGCATAAATAAAGCTTTTGAAGGCATAAGTGACTATAAAAGAAGTTTTCTTCTCAATGAATTGTTTTTGCATCACGTTTCTCGAGGTAAACATTCAATTATAATCTGTTTTAACCCAAAATGTAAAAAAATTCAACTTAAAATAGGTTATAAGATTATATAATCATTTAAAAGGAGAAATAAAGCTTTTGAAGGCATAAGTGACTATAAAAGAAGTTTTCTTCTCAATGAATGCTTTTTCCTTCACGTTTCCCAAGGTAAACTTTCAATTATAATCTGTTTTACCTAAAAATGTAAAAAAATTCAACTTAAAATCAATTATGAGATTATATGATCATTTAAAGGCATAAATAAAGCTTTTGAAGGCATAAGTGACTATAAAAGAAGTTTTCTTCTCAATGAATGGTTTTTGCATCATGTTTCCCGAGGTAAACATTCAATTATAATCTGTTTTAACCCAAAACGTAAAAAAATTCAACTTAAAATAAGTTATAAGATTATATAATCATTTAAAGGGAGAAATAAAGCTTTTGAAGGCATAAGTGACTATAAAAGAAGTTTTCTTCTCAATGAATGGTTTTTCCTTCACGTTTCCCGAGGTAAACATTCAATTATAATCTTTTATAACCCAAAATGTAAAAAAAATTCAACTTAAAATCAATTATGAGATTATATGATCATTTAAAGGCATAAATAAAGCTTTTGAAGGCATAAGTGACTATAAAAGAAGTTTTCTTCTCAATGAATGGTTTTTGCTTCACGTTTCCCGAGGTAAACATTCAATTATAATCTGTTTTAACCCAAAACGTAAAAAAATTCAACTTAAAATAAGTTATAAGATTATATAATCATTTAAAGGGAGAAATAAAGCTTTTGAAGGCATAAGTGACTATAAAAGAAGTTTTCTTCTCAATGAATGCTTTTTCCTTCACGTTTCCCAAGGTAAACATTCAATTATAATCTGTTTTACCTAAAAATGTAAAAAAAATTCAACTTAAAATCAATTATGAGATTATATGATCATTTAAAGGCATAAATATAGCTTTTGAAGGCATAAGTGACTATAAAAGAAGTTTTCTTCTCAATGAATGGTTTTTGCTTCACGTTTCTCGAGGTAAACATTCAATTATAATCTGTTTTAACCCAAAACGTAAAAAAATTCAACTTAAAATAAGTTATAAGATTATATAATCATTTAAAGGGAGAAATAAAGCTTTTGAAGGCATAAGTGACTATAAAAGAAGTTTTCTTCTCAATGAATGGTTTTTCCTTCACGTTTCCCGAGGTAAACATTCAATTATAATCTTTTATAACCCAAAATGTAAAAAAAATTCAACTTAAAATCAATTATGAGATTATATGATCATTTAAAGGCATAAATAAAGCTTTTGAAGGCATAAGTGACTATAAAAGAAGTTTTCTTCTCAATGAATGGTTTTTGCATCACGTTTCTCGAGGTAAACATTCAATTATAATCTGTTTTAACCTAAAATGTAAAAAAATTCAACTTAAAATAAGTTATAAGATTATATAATCATTTAAAGGGAGAAATAAAGCTTTTGAAGGCATAAGTGAAAATAAAATAAGTTTTCTTCTCAATGAATGCTTTTTCCTTCACGTTTTCCAAGGTAAACATTCAATTACAATCTGTTTTACCTAAAAATGTAAAAAAAATTCAACTTAAAATCAATTATGAGATTATATGATCATTTAAAGGCATAAATAAAGCTTTTGAAGGCATAAGTGACTATAAAAGAAGTTTTCTTCTCAATGAATGGTTTTTGCATCACGTTTCTCGAGGTAAACATTCAATTATAATCTGTTTTAACCCAAAATGTAAAAAAATTCAACTTAAAATAGGTTATAAGATTATATAATCATTTAAAAGGAGAAATAAAGCTTTTGAAGGCATAAGTGACTATAAAAGAAGTTTTCTTCTCAATGAATGCTTTTTCCTTCATGTTTCCCAAGGTAAACATTCAATTATAATCTGTTTTACCTAAAAATGTAAAAAAATTCAACTTAAAATCAATTATGAGATTATATGATCATTTAAAGGCATAAATAAAGCTTTTGAAGGCATAAGTGACTATAAAAGAAGTTTTCTTCTCAATGAATGGTTTTTGCATCACGTTTCTCGAGGTAAACATTCAATTATAATCTGTTTTAACCTAAAATGTAAAAAAATTCAACTTAAAATAAGTTATAAGATTATATAATCATTTAAAGGGAGAAATAAAGCTTTTGAAGGCATAAGTGAAAATAAAATAAGTTTTCTTCTCAATGAATGCTTTTTCCTTCACGTTTTCCAAGGTAAACATTCAATTACAATCTGTTTTACCTAAAAATGTAAAAAAAATTCAACTTAAAATCAATTATGAGATTATATGATCATTTAAAGGCATAAATAAAGCTTTTGAAGGCATAAGTGACTATAAAAGAAGTTTTCTTCTCAATCAAGGGTTTTTGCATCACGTTTCTCGAGGTAAACATTCAATTATAATCTGTTTTAACCTAAAATGTAAAAAAATTCAACTTAAAATAAGTTATAAGATTATATAATCATTTAAAGGGAGAAATAAAGCTTTTGAAGGCACAAGTGAAAATAAAATAAGTTTTCTTCTCAATGAATGCTTTTTCCTTCACGTTTTCCAAGGTAAACATTCAATTACTATCTGTTTTGCTTAAAAATGTAAAAAAATTAAACTTAAAATCAATTATGAGATTATATGATCATTTAAAGGCATAAATAAAGCTTTTGAAGGCATAAGTGACTATAAAAGAAGTTTTCTTCTCAATGAATGGTTTTTGCTTCACGTTTCCCGAGGTAAACATTCAATTATAATCTTTTATAACCCAAAAGGTAAAAAAAATTCAACTTAAAATCAATTATGAGATTATATGATCATTTAAAGGCATAAATAAAGCTTTTGAAGGCATAAGTGACTATAAAAGAAGTTTTCTTCTCAATGAATGGTTTTTGCTTCACGTTTCCCGAGGTAAACATTCAATTATAATCTGTTTTAACCCAAAACGTAAAAAAATTCAACTTAAAATAAGTTATAAGATTATATAATCATTTAAAGGGAGAAATAAAGCTTTTGAAGGCATAAGTGACTATAAAAGAAGTTTTCTTCTCCATGAATGCTTTTTCCTTCACGTTTCCCGAGGTAAACATTCAATTATAATCTGTTTTACCAAAAAATGTAAAAAAATTCAACTTAAAATCAATTATGAGATTATATGATCATTTAAAGGCATAAATAAAGCTTTTGAAGGCATAAGTGACTATAAAAGAAGTTTTCTTCTCAATGAATCGTTTTTGCATCACGTTTCTCGAGGTAAACATTCAATTATAATCTGTTTTAACCCAAAATGTAAAAAAATTCAACTTAAAATAAGTTATAAGATTATATAATCATTTAAAGGGAGAAATAAAGCTTTTGAAGGCATAAGTGACTATAAAAGAAGTTTTCTTCTCAATGAATGCTTTTTCCTTCACGTTTCCTGAGGTAAACATTCAATTATAATCTGTTTTACCAAAAAATGTAAAAAAATTCAACTTAAAATCAATTATGAGATTATATGATCATTTAAAGGCATAAATAAAGCTTTTGAAGGCATAAGTGACTATAAAAGAAGTTTTCTTCTCAATGAATTATTTTTGCATCACGTTTCTCGAGGTAAACATTCAATTATAATCTGTTTTAACCCAAAATGTAAAAAAATTCAACTTAAAATAGCTTATAAGATTATATAATCATTTAAAAGGAGAAATAAAGCTTTTGAAGGCATAAGTGACTATAAAACAAGTTTTCTTCTCAATGAATGGTTTTTGCTTCACGTTTCCCGAGGTAAACATTCAATTATAATCTGTTTTACCAAAAAATGTAAAAAAATTCAACTTAAAATCAATTATGAGATTATATGATCATTTAAAGGCATAAATAAAGCTTTTGAAGGCATAAGTGACTATAAAAGAAGTTTTCTTCTCAATGAATTGTTTTTGCATCACGTTTCTCGAGGTAAACATTCAATTATAATCTGTTTTAACCCAAAATGTAAAAAAATTCAACTTAAAATAGGTTATATTATTATATAATCATTTAAAAGGAGAAATAAAGCTTTTGAAGGCATAAGTGACTATAAAAGAAGTTTTCTTCTCAATGAATGCTTTTTTCTTCATGTTTCCCGAGGTAAACATTCAATTATAATCTTTTATAACCCAAAATGTAAAAAAAATTCAACTTAAAATCAATTATGAGATTATATGATCATTTAAAGGCATAAATAAAGCTTTTGAAGGCATAAGTGACTATAAGAGAAGTTTTCTTCTCAATGAATGGTTTTTGCTTCACGTTTCCCGAGGTAAACATTCAATTATAATCTTTTTTAACCCAAAACGTAAAAAAATTCAACTTAAAATAAGTTATAAGATTATATAATCATTTAAAGGGAGAAATAAAGCTTTTGAAGGCATAAGTGACTATAAAAGAAGTTTTCTTCTCAATGAATGCTTTTTCCTTCACGTTTCCCGAGGTAAACATTCAATTATAATCTGTTTTACCAAAAAATGTAAAAAAATTCAACTTAAAATCAATTATGAGATTATATGATCATTTAAAGGCATAAATAAAGCTTTTGAAGGCATAAGTGACTATAAAAGAAGTTTTCTTCTCAATGAATGCTTTTTCCTTCACGTTTCCCGAGGTAAACATTCAATTATAATCTGTTTTACCTAAAAATGTAAAAAAATTCAACTTAAAATCAATTATGAGATTATATGATCATTTAAAGGGAGAAATAAAGCTTTTAAAGGCATAAGTGACAATAAAAGAAGTTTTCTTCTCAATGAATGCTTTTTCCTTCACGTTTCCCGAGGTAAACATTCAATTATAATCTGTTTTAACCCAAAACGTAAAAAAAATTCAACTTAAAATCAATTATGAGATTATATGATCATTTAAAGGCATAAATAAAGCTTTTGAAGGCATAAGTGACTATAAAAGAAGTTTTCTTCTCAATGAATCGTTTTTGCATCACGTTTCTCGAGGTAAACATTCAATTATAATCTGTTTTAACCCAAAATGTAAAAAAATTCAACTTAAAATAAGTTATAAGATTATATAATCATTTAAAGGGAGAAATAAAGCTTTTGAAGGCATAAGTGACTATAAAAGAAGTTTTCTTCTCAATGAATGCTTTTTCCTTCACGTTTCCTGAGGTAAACATTCAATTATAATCTGTTTTACCAAAAAATGTAAA
This sequence comes from Theobroma cacao, assembly GCF_053813885.1. Taxonomy (NCBI): domain Eukaryota; kingdom Viridiplantae; phylum Streptophyta; class Magnoliopsida; order Malvales; family Malvaceae; genus Theobroma; species Theobroma cacao. The sequence goes on from NC_142643.1 coordinate 20,936,109, forward strand.
AAAATTCAACTTAAAATCAATTATGAGATTATATGATCATTTAAAGGCATAAATAAAGCTTTTGAAGGCATAAGTGACTATAAAAGAAGTTTTCTTCTCAATGAATTATTTTTGCATCACGTTTCTCGAGGTAAACATTCAATTATAATCTGTTTTAACCCAAAATGTAAAAAAATTCAACTTAAAATAGCTTATAAGATTATATAATCATTTAAAAGGAGAAATAAAGCTTTTGAAGGCATAAGTGACTATAAAACAAGTTTTCTTCTCAATGAATGGTTTTTGCTTCACGTTTCCCGAGGTAAACATTCAATTATAATCTGTTTTACCAAAAAATGTAAAAAAATTCAACTTAAAATCAATTATGAGATTATATGATCATTTAAAGGCATAAATAAAGCTTTTGAAGGCATAAGTGACTATAAAAGAAGTTTTCTTCTCAATGAATTGTTTTTGCATCACGTTTCTCGAGGTAAACATTCAATTATAATCTGTTTTAACCCAAAATGTAAAAAAATTCAACTTAAAATAGGTTATATTATTATATAATCATTTAAAAGGAGAAATAAAGCTTTTGAAGGCATAAGTGACTATAAAAGAAGTTTTCTTCTCAATGAATGCTTTTTTCTTCATGTTTCCCGAGGTAAACATTCAATTATAATCTTTTATAACCCAAAATGTAAAAAAAATTCAACTTAAAATCAATTATGAGATTATATGATCATTTAAAGGCATAAATAAAGCTTTTGAAGGCATAAGTGACTATAAGAGAAGTTTTCTTCTCAATGAATGGTTTTTGCTTCACGTTTCCCGAGGTAAACATTCAATTATAATCTTTTTTAACCCAAAACGTAAAAAAATTCAACTTAAAATAAGTTATAAGATTATATAATCATTTAAAGGGAGAAATAAAGCTTTTGAAGGCATAAGTGACTATAAAAGAAGTTTTCTTCTCAATGAATGCTTTTTCCTTCACGTTTCCCGAGGTAAACATTCAATTATAATCTGTTTTACCAAAAAATGTAAAAAAATTCAACTTAAAATCAATTATGAGATTATATGATCATTTAAAGGCATAAATAAAGCTTTTGAAGGCATAAGTGACTATAAAAGAAGTTTTCTTCTCAATGAATGCTTTTTCCTTCACGTTTCCCGAGGTAAACATTCAATTATAATCTGTTTTACCTAAAAATGTAAAAAAATTCAACTTAAAATCAATTATGAGATTATATGATCATTTAAAGGGAGAAATAAAGCTTTTAAAGGCATAAGTGACAATAAAAGAAGTTTTCTTCTCAATGAATGCTTTTTCCTTCACGTTTCCCGAGGTAAACATTCAATTATAATCTGTTTTAACCCAAAACGTAAAAAAAATTCAACTTAAAATCAATTATGAGATTATATGATCATTTAAAGGCATAAATAAAGCTTTTGAAGGCATAAGTGACTATAAAAGAAGTTTTCTTCTCAATGAATCGTTTTTGCATCACGTTTCTCGAGGTAAACATTCAATTATAATCTGTTTTAACCCAAAATGTAAAAAAATTCAACTTAAAATAAGTTATAAGATTATATAATCATTTAAAGGGAGAAATAAAGCTTTTGAAGGCATAAGTGACTATAAAAGAAGTTTTCTTCTCAATGAATGCTTTTTCCTTCACGTTTCCTGAGGTAAACATTCAATTATAATCTGTTTTACCAAAAAATGTAAAAAAATTCAACTTAAAATCAATTATGAGATTATATGATCATTTAAAGGCATAAATAAAGCTTTTGAAGGCATAAGTGACTATAAAAGAAGTTTTCTTCTCAATGAATTATTTTTGCATCACGTTTCTCGAGGTAAACATTCAATTATAATCTGTTTTAACCCAAAATGTAAAAAAATTCAACTTAAAATAGCTTATAAGATTATATAATCATTTAAAAGGAGAAATAAAGCTTTTGAAGGCATAAGTGACTATAAAACAAGTTTTCTTCTCAATGAATGGTTTTTGCTTCACGTTTCCCGAGGTAAACATTCAATTATAATCTGTTTTACCAAAAAATGTAAAAAAATTCAACTTAAAATCAATTATGAGATTATATGATCATTTAAAGGCATAAATAAAGCTTTTGAAGGCATAAGTGACTATAAAAGAAGTTTTCTTCTCAATGAATTGTTTTTGCATCACGTTTCTCGAGGTAAACATTCAATTATAATCTGTTTTAACCCAAAATGTAAAAAAATTCAACTTAAAATAGGTTATATTATTATATAATCATTTAAAAGGAGAAATAAAGCTTTTGAAGGCATAAGTGACTATAAAAGAAGTTTTCTTCTCAATGAATGCTTTTTTCTTCATGTTTCCCGAGGTAAACATTCAATTATAATCTTTTATAACCCAAAATGTAAAAAAAATTCAACTTAAAATCAATTATGAGATTATATGATCATTTAAAGGCATAAATAAAGCTTTTGAAGGCATAAGTGACTATAAGAGAAGTTTTCTTCTCAATGAATGGTTTTTGCTTCACGTTTCCCGAGGTAAACATTCAATTATAATCTTTTTTAACCCAAAACGTAAAAAAATTCAACTTAAAATAAGTTATAAGATTATATAATCATTTAAAGGGAGAAATAAAGCTTTTGAAGGCATAAGTGACTATAAAAGAAGTTTTCTTCTCAATGAATGGTTTTTCCTTCACGTTTCCCGAGGTAAACATTCAATTATAATCTGTTTTACCAAAAAATGTAAAAAAATTCAACTTAAAATCAATTATGAGATTATATGATCATTTAAAGGCATAAATAAAGCTTTTGAAGGCATAAGTGACTATAAAAGAAGTTTTCTTCTCAATGAATGGTTTTTGCATCAAGTTTCCCGAGGTAAACATTCAATTATAATCTGTTTTAACCCAAAACGTAAAAAAATTCAACTTAAAATAAGTTATAAGATTATATAATCATTTAAAGGGAGAAATAAAGCTTTTGAAGGCATAAGTGACTATAAAAGAAGTTTTCTTCTCAATGAATGCTTTTTCCTTCACGTTTCCTGAGGTAAACATTCAATTATAATCTTTTATAACCCAAAATGTAAAAAAAATTCAACTTAAAATCAATTATGAGATTATATGATCATTTAAAGGCATAAATAAAGCTTTTGAAGGCATAAGTGACTATAAAAGAAGTTTTCTTCTCAATGAATGGTTTTTGCTTCACGTTTCCCAAGGTAAACATTCAATTATAATCTGTTTTAACCCAAAACGTAAAAAAATTCAACTTAAAATAAGTTATAAGATTATATAATCATTTAAAGGGAGAAATAAAGCTTTTGAAGGCATAAGTGACTATAAAAGAAGTTCTCTTCTCAATGAATGCTTTTTCCTTCACGTTTCCCGAGGTAAACATTCAATTATAATCTGTTTTACCAAAAAATGTAAAAAAATTCAACTTAAAATCAATTATGAGATTATATGATCATTTAAAGGCATAAATAAAGCTTTTGAAGGCATAAGTGACTATAAAAGAAGTTTTCTTCTCAATGAATGGTTTTTGCATCATGTTTCCCGAGGTAAACATTCAATTATAATCTGTTTTAACCCAAAACGTAAAAAAATTCAACTTAAAATAAGTTATAAGATTATATAATCATTTAAAGGGAGAAATAAAGCTTTTGAAGGCATAAGTGACTATAAAAGAAGTTTTCTTCTCAATGAATGGTTTTTGCTTCACGTTTCCCGAGGCAAACATTTAATTATAATCTGTTTTAACCCAAAACGTAAAAAAAATTCAACTTAAAATCAATTATGAGATTATATGATCATTTAAAGGCATAAATAAAGCTTTTGAAGGCATAAGTGACTATAAAAGAAGTTTTCTTCTCAATGAATCGTTTTTGCATCACGTTTCTCGAGGTAAACATTCAATTATAATCTGTTTTAACCCAAAATGTAAAAAAATTCAACTTAAAATAAGTTATAAGATTATATAATCATTTAAAGGGAGAAATAAAGCTTTTGAAGGCATAAGTGACAATAAAAGAAGTTTTCTTCTCAATGAATGGTTTTTCCTTCACGTTTCCCGAGGTAAACATTCAATTATAATCTTTTATAACCCAAAATGTAAAAAAAATTCAACTTAAAATCAATTATGAGATTATATGATCATTTAAAGGCATAAATAAAGCTTTTGAAGGCATAAGTGACTATAAAAGAAGTTTTCTTCTCAATGAATGCTTTTTCCTTCACGTTTCCCAAGATAAACATTCAATTATAATCTGTTTTACCTAAAAATGTAAAAAAATTCAACTTAAAATCAATTATGAGATTATATGATCATTTAAAGGCATAAATAAAGCTTTTGAAGGCATAAGTGACTATAAAAGAAGTTTTCTTCTCAATGAATGGTTTTTGCATCACGTTTCCCGAGGTAAACATTCAATTATAATCTGTTTTAACCCAAAACGTAAAAAAATTCAACTTAAAATAAGTTATAAGATTATATAATCATTTAAAGGGAGAAATAAAGCTTTTGAAGGCATAAGTGACTATAAAAGAAGTTTTCTTCTCAATGAATGCTTTTTCCTTCACGTTTCCCGAGGTAAACATTCAATTATAATCTGTTTTACCAAAAAATGTAAAAAAATTCAACTTAAAATCAATTATGAGATTATATGATCATTTAAAGGCATAAATAAAGCTTTTGAAGGCATAAGTGACTATAAAAGAAGTTTTCTTCTCAATGAATTGTTTTTGCATCACGTTTCTCGAGGTAAACATTCAATTATAATCTGTTTTAACCCAAAATGTAAAAAAATTCAACTTAAAATAGGTTATAAGATTATATAATCATTTAAAAGGAGAAATAAAGCTTTTGAAGGCATAAGTGACTATAAAAGAAGTTTTCTTCTCAATGAATGCTTTTTCCTTCACGTTTCCCAAGGTAAACATTCAATTATAATCTGTTTTACCTAAAAATGTAAAAAAATTCAACTTAAAATCAATTATGAGATTATATGATCATTTAAAGGCATAAATAAAGCTTTTGAAGGCATAAGTGACTATAAAAGAAGTTTTCTTCTCAATGAATGGTTTTTGCATCACGTTTCCCGAGGTAAACATTCAATTATAATCTGTTTTAACCAAAAACGTAAAAAAATTCAACTTAAAATAAGTTATAAGATTATACAATCATTTAAAGGGAGAAATAAAGCTTTTGAAGGCATAAGTGACTATAAAAGAAGTTTTCTTCTCAATGAATGCTTTTTCCTTCACGTTTCCCGAGGTAAACATTCAATTATAATCTGTTTTACCAAAAAATGTAAAAAAATTCAACTTAAAATCAATTATGAGATTATATGATCATTTAAAGGCATAAATAAAGCTTTTGAAGGCATAAGTGACTATAAAAGAAGTTTTCTTCTCAATGAATTGTTTTTGCATCACGTTTCTCGAGGTAAACATTCAATTATAATCTGTTTTAACCCAAAATGTAAAAAAATTCAACTTAAAATAGCTTATAAGATTATATAATCATTTAAAAGGAGAAATAAAGCTTTTGAAGGCATAAGTGACTATAAAACAAGTTTTCTTCTCAATGAATGGTTTTTGCTTCACGTTTCCCGAGGTAAACATTCAATTATAATCTGTTTTACCAAAAAATGTAAAAAAATTCAACTTAAAATCAATTATGAGATTATATGATCATTTAAAGGCATAAATAAAGCTTTTGAAGGCATAAGTGACTATAAAAGAAGTTTTCTTCTCAATGAATTGTTTTTGCATCACGTTTCTCGAGGTAAACATTCAATTATAATCTGTTTTAACCCAAAATGTAAAAAAATTCAACTTAAAATAGGTTATATTATTATATAATCATTTAAAAGGAGAAATAAAGCTTTTGAAGGCATAAGTGACTATAAAAGAAGTTTTCTTCTCAATGAATGCTTTTTTCTTCATGTTTCCCGAGGTAAACATTCAATTATAATCTTTTATAACCCAAAATGTAAAAAAAATTCAACTTAAAATCAATTATGAGATTATATGATCATTTAAAGGCATAAATAAAGCTTTTGAAGGCATAAGTGACTATAAGAGAAGTTTTCTTCTCAATGAATGGTTTTTGCTTCACGTTTCCCGAGGTAAACATTCAATTATAATCTTTTTTAACCCAAAACGTAAAAAAATTCAACTTAAAATAAGTTATAAGATTATATAATCATTTAAAGGGAGAAATAAAGCTTTTGAAGGCATAAGTGACTATAAAAGAAGTTTTCTTCTCAATGAATGGTTTTTCCTTCACGTTTCCCGAGGTAAACATTCAATTATAATCTGTTTTACCAAAAAATGTAAAAAAATTCAACTTAAAATCAATTATGAGATTATATGATCATTTAAAGGCATAAATAAAGCTTTTGAAGGCATAAGTGACTATAAAAGAAGTTTTCTTCTCAATGAATGGTTTTTGCATCAAGTTTCCCGAGGTAAACATTCAATTATAATCTGTTTTAACCCAAAACGTAAAAAAATTCAACTTAAAATAAGTTATAAGATTATATAATCATTTAAAGGGAGAAATAAAGCTTTTGAAGGCATAAGTGACTATAAAAGAAGTTTTCTTCTCAATGAATGCTTTTTCCTTCACGTTTCCTGAGGTAAACATTCAATTATAATCTTTTATAACCCAAAATGTAAAAAAAATTCAACTTAAAATCAATTATGAGATTATATGATCATTTAAAGGCATAAATAAAGCTTTTGAAGGCATAAGTGACTATAAAAGAAGTTTTCTTCTCAATGAATGGTTTTTGCTTCACGTTTCCCAAGGTAAACATTCAATTATAATCTGTTTTAACCCAAAACGTAAAAAAATTCAACTTAAAATAAGTTATAAGATTATATAATCATTTAAAGGGAGAAATAAAGCTTTTGAAGGCATAAGTGACTATAAAAGAAGTTCTCTTCTCAATGAATGCTTTTTCCTTCACGTTTCCCGAGGTAAACATTCAATTATAATCTGTTTTACCAAAAAATGTAAAAAAATTCAACTTAAAATCAATTATGAGATTATATGATCATTTAAAGGCATAAATAAAGCTTTTGAAGGCATAAGTGACTATAAAAGAAGTTTTCTTCTCAATGAATGGTTTTTGCATCATGTTTCCCGAGGTAAACATTCAATTATAATCTGTTTTAACCCAAAACGTAAAAAAATTCAACTTAAAATAAGTTATAAGATTATATAATCATTTAAAGGGAGAAATAAAGCTTTTGAAGGCATAAGTGACTATAAAAGAAGTTTTCTTCTCAATGAATGGTTTTTGCTTCACGTTTCCCGAGGCAAACATTTAATTATAATCTGTTTTAACCCAAAACGTAAAAAAAATTCAACTTAAAATCAATTATGAGATTATATGATCATTTAAAGGCATAAATAAAGCTTTTGAAGGCATAAGTGACTATAAAAGAAGTTTTCTTCTCAATGAATCGTTTTTGCATCACGTTTCTCGAGGTAAACATTCAATTATAATCTGTTTTAACCCAAAATGTAAAAAAATTCAACTTAAAATAAGTTATAAGATTATATAATCATTTAAAGGGAGAAATAAAGCTTTTGAAGGCATAAGTGACAATAAAAGAAGTTTTCTTCTCAATGAATGGTTTTTCCTTCACGTTTCCCGAGGTAAACATTCAATTATAATCTTTTATAACCCAAAATGTAAAAAAAATTCAACTTAAAATCAATTATGAGATTATATGATCATTTAAAGGCATAAATAAAGCTTTTGAAGGCATAAGTGACTATAAAAGAAGTTTTCTTCTCAATGAATGCTTTTTCCTTCACGTTTCCCAAGATAAACATTCAATTATAATCTGTTTTACCTAAAAATGTAAAAAAATTCAACTTAAAATCAATTATGAGATTATATGATCATTTAAAGGCATAAATAAAGCTTTTGAAGGCATAAGTGACTATAAAAGAAGTTTTCTTCTCAATGAATGGTTTTTGCATCACGTTTCCCGAGGTAAACATTCAATTATAATCTGTTTTAACCCAAAACGTAAAAAAATTCAACTTAAAATAAGTTATAAGATTATATAATCATTTAAAGGGAGAAATAAAGCTTTTGAAGGCATAAGTGACTATAAAAGAAGTTTTCTTCTCAATGAATGCTTTTTCCTTCACGTTTCCCGAGGTAAACATTCAATTATAATCTGTTTTACCAAAAAATGTAAAAAAATTCAACTTAAAATCAATTATGAGATTATATGATCATTTAAAGGCATAAATAAAGCTTTTGAAGGCATAAGTGACTATAAAAGAAGTTTTCTTCTCAATGAATTGTTTTTGCATCACGTTTCTCGAGGTAAACATTCAATTATAATCTGTTTTAACCCAAAATGTAAAAAAATTCAACTTAAAATAGGTTATAAGATTATATAATCATTTAAAAGGAGAAATAAAGCTTTTGAAGGCATAAGTGACTATAAAAGAAGTTTTCTTCTCAATGAATGCTTTTTCCTTCACGTTTCCCAAGGTAAACATTCAATTATAATCTGTTTTACCTAAAAATGTAAAAAAATTCAACTTAAAATCAATTATGAGATTATATGATCATTTAAAGGCATAAATAAAGCTTTTGAAGGCATAAGTGACTATAAAAGAAGTTTTCTTCTCAATGAATGGTTTTTGCATCATGTTTCCCGAGGTAAACATTCAATTATAATCTGTTTTAACCCAAAACGTAAAAAAATTCAACTTAAAATAAGTTATAAGATTATATAATCATTTAAAGGGAGAAATAAAGCTTTTGAAGGCATAAGTGACTATAAAAGAAGTTTTCTTCTCAATGAATGGTTTTTCCTTCACGTTTCCCGAGGTAAACATTCAATTATAATCTTTTATAACCCAAAATGTAAAAAAAATTCAACTTAAAATCAATTATGAGATTATATGATCATTTAAAGGCATAAATAAAGCTTTTGAAGGCATAAGTGACTATAAAAGAAGTTTTCTTCTCAATGAATGGTTTTTGCATCACGTTTCTCGAGGTAAACATTCAATTATAATCTGTTTTAACCTAAAATGTAAAAAAATTCAACTTAAAATAAGTTATAAGATTATATAATCATTTAAAGGGAGAAATAAAGCTTTTGAAGGCATAAGTGAAAATAAAATAAGTTTTCTTCTCAATGAATGCTTTTTCCTTCACGTTTTCCAAGGTAAACATTCAATTACAATCTGTTTTACCTAAAAATGTAAAAAAAATTCAACTTAAAATCAATTATGAGATTATATGATCATTTAAAGGCATAAATAAAGCTTTTGAAGGCATAAGTGACTATAAAAGAAGTTTTCTTCTCAATGAATGGTTTTTGCATCACGTTTCTCGAGGTAAACATTCAATTATAATCTGTTTTAACCCAAAATGTAAAAAAATTCAACTTAAAATAGGTTATAAGATTATATAATCATTTAAAAGGAGAAATAAAGCTTTTGAAGGCATAAGTGACTATAAAAGAAGTTTTCTTCTAAATGAATGCTTTTTCCTTCACGTTTCCCAAGGTAACCATTCAATTATAATCTGTTTTACCTAAAAATGTAAAAAAATTCAACTTAAAATCAATTATGAGATTATATGATCATTTAAAGGCATAAATAAAGCTTTTGAAGGCATAAGTGACTATAAAAGAAGTTTTCTTCTCAATGAATGGTTTTTGCATCACGTTTCTCGAGGTAAACATTCAATTATAATCTGTTTTAACCTAAAATGTAAAAAAATTCAACTTAAAATAAGTTATAAGATTATATAATCATTTAAAGGGAGAAATAAAGCTTTTGAAGGCATAAGTGAAAATAAAATAAGTTTTCTTCTCAATGAATGCTTTTTCCTTCACGTTTTCCAAGGTAAACATTCAATTACAATCTGTTTTACCTAAAAATGTAAAAAAAATTCAACTTAAAATCAATTATGAGATTATATGATCATTTAAAGGCATAAATAAAGCTTTTGAAGGCATAAGTGACTATAAAAGAAGTTTTCTTCTCAATCAATGGTTTTTGCATCACGTTTCTCGAGGTAAACATTCAATTATAATCTGTTTTAACCTAAAATGTAAAAAAATTCAACTTAAAATAAGTTATAAGATTATATAATCATTTAAAGGGAGAAATAAAGCTTTTGAAGGCACAAGTGAAAATAAAATAAGTTTTCTTCTCAATGAATGCTTTTTCCTTCACGTTTTCCAAGGTAAACATTCAATTACTATCTGTTTTGCTTAAAAATGTAAAAAAATTAAACTTAAAATCAATTATGAGATTATATGATCATTTAAAGGCATAAATAAAGCTTTTGAAGGCATAAGTGACTATAAAAGAAGTTTTCTTCTCAATGAATGGTTTTTGCTTCACGTTTCCCGAGGTAAACATTCAATTATAATCTTTTATAACCCAAAAGGTAAAAAAAATTCAACTTAAAATCAATTATGAGATTATATGATCATTTAAAGGCATAAATAAAGCTTTTGAAGGCATAAGTGACTATAAAAGAAGTTTTCTTCTCAATGAATGGTTTTTGCTTCACGTTTCCCGAGGTAAACATTCAATTATAATCTGTTTTAACCCAAAACGTAAAAAAATTCAACTTAAAATAAGTTATAAGATTATATAATCATTTAAAGGGAGAAATAAAGCTTTTGAAGGCATAAGTGACTATAAAAGAAGTTTTCTTCTCAATGAATGCTTTTTCCTTCACGTTTCCCGAGGTAAACATTCAATTATAATCTGTTTTACCAAAAAATGTAAAAAAATTCAACTTAAAATCAATTATGAGATTATATGATCATTTAAAGGCATAAATAAAGCTTTTGAAGGCATAAGTGACTATAAAAGAAGTTTTCTTCTCAATGAATTGTTTTTGCATCACGTTTCTCGAGGTAAACATTCAATTATAATCTGTTTTAACCCAAAATGTAAAAAAATTCAACTTAAAATAGGTTATAAGATTATATAATCATTTAAAAGGAGAAATAAAGCTTTTGAAGGCATAAGTGACTATAAAAGAAGTTTTCTTCTCAATGAATGCTTTTTCCTTCACGTTTCCCAAGGTAAACATTCAATTATAATCTGTTTTACCTAAAAATGTAAAAAAATTCAACTTAAAATCAATTATGAGATTATATGATCATTTAAAGGCATAAATAAAGCTTTTGAAGGCATAAGTGACTATAAAAGAAGTTTTCTTCTCAATGAATGGTTTTTGCATCATGTTTCCCGAGGTAAACATTCAATTATAATCTGTTTTAACCCAAAACGTAAAAAAATTCAACTTAAAATAAGTTATAAGATTATATAATCATTTAAAGGGAGAAATAAAGCTTTTGAAGGCATAAGTGACTATAAAAGAAGTTTTCTTCTCAATGAATGGTTTTTCCTTCACGTTTCCCGAGGTAAACATTCAATTATAATCTTTTATAACCCAAAATGTAAAAAAAATTCAACTTAAAATCAATTATGAGATTATATGAGCATTTAAAGGCATAAATAAAGCTTTTGAAGGCATAAGTGACTATAAAAGAAGTTTTCTTCTCAATGAATGGTTTTTGCTTCACGTTTCCCGAGGTAAACATTCAATTATAATCTGTTTTAACCCAAAACGTAAAAAAATTCAACTTAAAATAAGTTATAAGATTATATAATCATTTAAAGGGAGAAATAAAGCTTTTGAAGGCATAAGTGACTATAAAAGAAGTTTTCTTCTCAATGAATGCTTTTTCCTTCACGTTTCCCGAGGTAAACATTCAATTATAATCTGTTTTACCAAAAAATGTAAAAAAATTCAACTTAAAATCAATTATGAGATTATATGATCATTTAAAGGCATAAATAAAGCTTTTGAAGGCATAAGTGACTATAAAAGAAGTTTTCTTCTCAATGAATGGTTTTTGCATCATGTTTCCCGAGGTAAACATTCAATTATAATCTGTTTTAACCCAAAACGTAAAAAAATTCAACTTAAAATAAGTTATAAGATTATATAATCATTTAAAGGGAGAAATAAAGCTTTTGAAGGCATAAGTGACTATAAAAGAAGTTTTCTTCTCAATGAATGCTTTTTCCTTCACGTTTCCTGAGGTAAACATTCAATTATAATCTTTTATAACCCAAAATGTAAAAAAAATTCAACTTAAAATCAATTATGAGATTATATGATCATTTAAAGGCATAAATAAAGCTTTTGAAGGCATAAGTGACTATAAAAGAAGTTTTCTTCTCAATGAATGGTTTTTGCTTCACGTTTCCCGAGGTAAACATTCAATTATAATCTGTTTTAACCCAAAACGTAAAAAAATTCAACTTAAAATAAGTTATAAGATTATATAATCATTTAAAGGGAGAAATAAAGCTTTTGAAGGCATAAGTGACTATAAAAGAAGTTTTCTTCTCCATGAATGCTTTTTCCTTCACGTTTCCCGAGGTAAACATTCAATTATAATCTGTTTTACCAAAAAATGTAAAAAAATTCAACTTAAAATCAATTATGAGATTATATGATCATTTAAAGGCATAAATAAAGCTTTTGAAGGCATAAGTGACTATAAAAGAAGTTTTCTTCTCAATGAATGGTTTTTGCATCATGTTTCCCGAGGTAAACATTCAATTATAATCTGTTTTAACCCAAAACGTAAAAAAATTCAACTTAAAATAAGTTATAAGATTATATAATCATTTAAAGGGAGAAATAAAGCTTTTGAAGGCATAAGTGACTATAAAAGAAGTTTTCTTCTCAATGAATGCTTTTTCCTTCACGTTTCCCGAGGTAAACATTCAATTATAATCTTTTATAACCCAAAATGTAAAAAAAATTCAACTTAAAATCAATTATGAGATTATATGATCATTTAAAGGCATAAATAAAGCTTTTGAAGGCATAAGTGACTATAAAAGAAGTTTTCTTCTCAATGAATGGTTTTTGCTTCACGTTTCCCGAGGTAAACATTCAATTATAATCTGTTTTAACCCAAAACGTAAAAAAATTCAACTTAAAATAAGTTATAAGATTATATAATCATTTAAAGGGAGAAATAAAGCTTTTGAAGGCATAAGTGACTATAAAAGAAGTTTTCTTCTCAATGAATGCTTTTTCCTTCACGTTTCCCGAGGTAAACATTCAATTATAATCTGTTTTACCAAAAAATGTAAAAAAATTCAACTTAAAATCAATTATGAGATTATATGATCATTTAAAGGCATAAATAAAGCTTTTGAAGGCATAAGTGACTATAAAAGAAGTTTTCTTCTCAATGAATGCTTTATCCTTCACGTTTCCCGAGGTAAACATTCAATTATAATCTGTTTTACCAAAAAATGTAAAAAAATTCAACTTAAAATCAATTATGAGATTATATGATCATTTAAAGGCATAAATAAAGCTTTTGAAGGCATAAGTGACTATAAAAGAAGTTTTCTTCTCAATGAATTGTTTTTGCATCACGTTTCTCGAGGTAAACATTCAATTATAATCTGTTTTAACCCAAAATGTAAAAAAATTCAACTTAAAATAGGTTATAAGATTATATAATCATTTAAAAGGAGAAATAAAGCTTTTGAAGGCATAAGTGACTATAAAAGAAGTTTTCTTCTCAATGAATGCTTTTTCCTTCACGTTTCCCAAGGTAAACTTTCAATTATAATCTGTTTTACCTAAAAATGTAAAAAAATTCAACTTAAAATCAATTATGAGATTATATGATCATTTAAAGGCATAAATAAAGCTTTTGAAGGCATAAGTGACTATAAAAGAAGTTTTCTTCTCAATGAATGGTTTTTGCATCATGTTTCCCGAGGTAAACATTCAATTATAATCTGTTTTAACCCAAAACGTAAAAAAATTCAACTTAAAATAAGTTATAAGATTATATAATCATTTAAAGGGAGAAATAAAGCTTTTGAAGGCATAAGTGACTATAAAAGAAGTTTTCTTCTCAATGAATGGTTTTTCCTTCACGTTTCCCGAGGTAAATATTCAATTATAATCTTTTATAACCCAAAATGTAAAAAAAATTCAACTTAAAATCAATTATGAGATTATATGATCATTTAAAGGCATAAATAAAGCTTTTGAAGGCATAAGTGACTATAAAAGAAGTTTTCTTCTCAATGAATGGTTTTTGCTTCACGTTTCCCGAGGTAAACATTCAATTATAATCTGTTTTAACCCAAAACGTAAAAAAATTCAACTTAAAATAAGTTATAAGATTATATAATCATTTAAAGGGAGAAATAAAGCTTTTGAAGGCATAAGTGACTATAAAAGAAGTTTTCTTCTCAATGAATGCTTTTTCCTTCACGTTTCCCAAGGTAAACATTCAATTATAATCTGTTTTACCTAAAAATGTAAAAAAAATTCAACTTAAAATCAATTATGAGATTATATGATCATTTAAAGGCATAAATAAAGCTTTTGAAGGCATAAGTGACTATAAAAGAAGTTTTCTTCTCAATGAATGGTTTTTGCATCACGTTTCCCGAGGTAAACATTCAATTATAATCTGTTTTAACCCAAAACGTAAAAAAATTCAACTTAAAATAAGTTATAAGATTATATAATCATTTAAAGGGAGAAATAAAGCTTTTGAAGGCATAAGTGACTATAAAAGAAGTTTTCTTCTCAATGAATGGTTTTTCCTTCACGTTTCCCGAGGTAAACATTCAATTATAATCTTTTATAACCCAAAATGTAAAAAAAATTCAACTTAAAATCAATTATGAGATTATATGATCATTTAAAGGCATAAATAAAGCTTTTGAAGGCATAAGTGACTATAAAAGAAGTTTTCTTCTCAATGAATGGTTTTTGCATCACGTTTCTCGAGGTAAACATTCAATTATAATCTGTTTTAACCTAAAATGTAAAAAAATTCAACTTAAAATAAGTTATAAGATTATATAATCATTTAAAGGGAGAAATAAAGCTTTTGAAGGCATAAGTGAAAATAAAATAAGTTTTCTTCTCAATGAATGCTTTTTCCTTCACGTTTTCCAAGGTAAACATTCAATTACAATCTGTTTTACCTAAAAATGTAAAAAAAATTCAACTTAAAATCAATTATGAGATTATATGATCATTTAAAGGCATAAATAAAGCTTTTGAAGGCATAAGTGACTATAAAAGAAGTTTTCTTCTCAATGAATGGTTTTTGCATCACGTTTCTCGAGGTAAACATTCAATTATAATCTGTTTTAACCCAAAATGTAAAAAAATTCAACTTAAAATAGGTTATAAGATTATATAATCATTTAAAAGGAGAAATAAAGCTTTTGAAGGCATAAGTGACTATAAAAGAAGTTTTCTTCTCAATGAATGCTTTTTCCTTCACGTTTCCCAAGGTAAACATTCAATTATAATCTGTTTTACCTAAAAATGTAAAAAAATTCAACTTAAAATCAATTATGAGATTATATGATCATTTAAAGGCATAAATAAAGCTTTTGAAGGCATAAGTGACTATAAAAGAAGTTTTCTTCTCAATGAATGGTTTTTGCATCACGTTTCTCGAGGTAAACATTCAATTATAATCTGTTTTAACCTAAAATGTAAAAAAATTCAACTTAAAATAAGTTATAAGATTATATAATCATTTAAAGGGAGAAATAAAGCTTTTGAAGGCATAAGTGAAAATAAAATAAGTTTTCTTCTCAATGAATGCTTTTTCCTTCACGTTTTCCAAGGTAAACATTCAATTACAATCTGTTTTACCTAAAAATGTAAAAAAAATTCAACTTAAAATCAATTATGAGATTATATGATCATTTAAAGGCATAAATAAAGCTTTTGAAGGCATAAGTGACTATAAAAGAAGTTTTCTTCTCAATCAAGGGTTTTTGCATCACGTTTCTCGAGGTAAACATTCAATTATAATCTGTTTTAACCTAAAATGTAAAAAAATTCAACTTAAAATAAGTTATAAGATTATATAATCATTTAAAGGGAGAAATAAAGCTTTTGAAGGCACAAGTGAAAATAAAATAAGTTTTCTTCTCAATGAATGCTTTTTCCTTCACGTTTTCCAAGGTAAACATTCAATTACTATCTGTTTTGCCTAAAAATGTAAAAAAATTAAACTTAAAATCAATTATGAGATTATATGATCATTTAAAGGCATAAATAAAGCTTTTGAAGGCATAAGTGACTATAAAAGAAGTTTTCTTCTCAATGAATGGTTTTTGCTTCACGTTTCCCGAGGTAAACATTCAATTATAATCTTTTATAACCCAAAAGGTAAAAAAAATTCAACTTAAAATCAATTATGAGATTATATGATCATTTAAAGGCATAAATAAAGCTTTTGAAGGCATAAGTGACTATAAAAGAAGTTTTCTTCTCAATGAATGGTTTTTGCTTCACGTTTCCCGAGGTAAACATTCAATTATAATCTGTTTTAACCCAAAACGTAAAAAAATTCAACTTAAAATAAGTTATAAGATTATATAATCATTTAAAGGGAGAAATAAAGCTTTTGAAGGCATAAGTGACTATAAAAGAAGTTTTCTTCTCCATGAATGCTTTTTCCTTCACGTTTCCCGAGGTAAACATTCAATTATAATCTGTTTTACCTAAAAATGTAAAAAAATTCAACTTAAAATCAATTATGAGATTATATGATCATTTAAAGGCATAAATAAAGCTTTTGAAGGCATAAGTGACTATAAAAGAAGTTTTCTTCTCAATGAATGGTTTTTGCATCATGTTTCCCGAGGTAAACATTCAATTATAATCTGTTTTAACCCAAAACGTAAAAAAATTCAACTTAAAATAAGTTATAAGATTATATAATCATTTAAAGGGAGAAATAAAGCTTTTGAAGGCATAAGTGACTATAAAAGAAGTTTTCTTCTCAATGAATGCTTTTTCCTTCACGTTTCCTGAGGTAAACATTCAATTATAATCTTTTATAACCCAAAATGTAAAAAAAATTCAACTTAAAATCAATTATGAGATTATATGATCATTTAAAGGCATAAATAAAGCTTTTGAAGGCATAAGTGACTATAAAAGAAGTTTTCTTCTCAATGAATGGTTTTTGCTTCACGTTTCCCGAGGTAAACATTCAATTATAATCTGTTTTAACCCAAAACGTAAAAAAATTCAACTTAAAATAAGTTATAAGATTATATAATCATTTAAAGGGAGAAATAAAGCTTTTGAAGGCATAAGTGACTATAAAAGAAGTTCTCTTCTCAATGAATGCTTTTTCCTTCACGTTTCCCGAGGTAAACATTCAATTATAATCTGTTTTACCAAAAAATGTAAAAAAATTCAACTTAAAATCAATTATGAGATTATATGATCATTTAAAGGCATAAATAAAGCTTTTGAAGGCATAAGTGACTATAAAAGAAGTTTTCTTCTCAATGAATGGTTTTTGCATCATGTTTCCCGAGGTAAACATTCAATTATAATCTGTTTTAACCCAAAACGTAAAAAAATTCAACTTAAAATAAGTTATAAGATTATATAATCATTTAAAGGGAGAAATAAAGCTTTTGAAGGCATAAGTGACTATAAAAGAAGTTTTCTTCTCAATGAATGGTTTTTGCTTCACGTTTCCCGAGGCAAACATTTAATTATAATCTGTTTTAACCCAAAACGTAAAAAAAATTCAACTTAAAATCAATTATGAGATTATATGATCATTTAAAGGCATAAATAAAGCTTTTGAAGGCATAAGTGACTATAAAAGAAGTTTTCTTCTCAATGAATCGTTTTTGCATCACGTTTCTCGAGGTAAACATTCAATTATAATCTGTTTTAACCCAAAATGTAAAAAAATTCAACTTAAAATAAGTTATAAGATTATATAATCATTTAAAGGGAGAAATAAAGCTTTTGAAGGCATAAGTGACAATAAAAGAAGTTTTCTTCTCAATGAATGGTTTTTCCTTCACGTTTCCCGAGGTAAACATTCAATTATAATCTTTTATAACCCAAAATGTAAAAAAAATTCAACTTAAAATCAATTATGAGATTATATGATCATTTAAAGGCATAAATAAAGCTTTTGAAGGCATAAGTGACTATAAAAGAAGTTTTCTTCTCAATGAATCGTTTTTGCATCACGTTTCTCGAGGTAAACATTCAATTATAATCTGTTTTAACCCAAAATGTAAAAAAATTCAACTTAAAATAAGTTATAAGATTATATAATCATTTAAAGGGAGAAATAAAGCTTTTGAAGGCATAAGTGACTATAAAAGAAGTTTTCTTCTCAATGAATGCTTTTTCCTTCACGTTTCCCAAGATAAACATTCAATTATAATCTGTTTTACCTAAAAATGTAAAAAAATTCAACTTAAAATCAATTATGAGATTATATGATCATTTAAAGGCATAAATAAAGCTTTTGAAGGCATAAGTGACTATAAAAGAAGTTTTCTTCTCAATGAATGGTTTTTGCATCATGTTTCCCGAGGTAAACATTCAATTATAATCTGTTTTAACCCAAAACGTAAAAAAATTCAACTTAAAATAAGTTATAAGATTATATAATCATTTAAAGGGAGAAATAAAGCTTTTGAAGGCATAAGTGACTATAAAAGAAGTTTTCTTCTCAATGAATGCTTTTTCCTTCACGTTTCCCGAGGTAAACATTCAATTATAATCTTTTATAACCCAAAATGTAAAAAAAATTCAACTTAAAATCAATTATGAGATTATATGATCATTTAAAGGCATAAATAAAGCTTTTGAAGGCATAAGTGACTATAAAAGAAGTTTTCTTCTCAATGAATGGTTTTTGCATCACGTTTCTCGAGGTAAACATTCAATTATAATCTGTTTTAACCTAAAATGTAAAAAAATTCAACTTAAAATAAGTTATAAGATTATATAATCATTTAAAGGGAGAAATAAAGCTTTTGAAGGCATAAGTGAAAATAAAATAAGTTTTCTTCTCAATGAATGCTTTTTCCTTCACGTTTTCCAAGGTAAACATTCAATTACAATCTGTTTTACCTAAAAATGTAAAAAAAATTCAACTTAAAATCAATTATGAGATTATATGATCATTTAAAGGCATAAATAAAGCTTTTGAAGGCATAAGTGACTATAAAAGAAGTTTTCTTCTCAATGAATGGTTTTTGCATCACGTTTCTCGAGGTAAACATTCAATTATAATCTGTTTTAACCCAAAATGTAAAAAAATTCAACTTAAAATAGGTTATAAGATTATATAATCATTTAAAAGGAGAAATAAAGCTTTTGAAGGCATAAGTGACTATAAAAGAAGTTTTCTTCTCAATGAATGCTTTTTCCTTCACGTTTCCCAAGGTAACCATTCAATTATAATCTGTTTTACCTAAAAATGTAAAAAAATTCAACTTAAAATCAATTATGAGATTATATGATCATTTAAAGGCATAAATAAAGCTTTTGAAGGCATAAGTGACTATAAAAGAAGTTTTCTTCTCAATGAATGGTTTTTGCATCACGTTTCTCGAGGTAAACATTCAATTATAATCTGTTTTAACCTAAAATGTAAAAAAATTCAACTTAAAATAAGTTATAAGATTATATAATCATTTAAAGGGAGAAATAAAGCTTTTGAAGGCATAAGTGAAAATAAAATAAGTTTTCTTCTCAATGAATGCTTTTTCCTTCACGTTTTCCAAGGTAAACATTCAATTACAATCTGTTTTACCTAAAAATGTAAAAAAAATTCAACTTAAAATCAATTATGAGATTATATGATCATTTAAAGGCATAAATAAAGCTTTTGAAGGCATAAGTGACTATAAAAGAAGTTTTCTTCTCAATCAATGGTTTTTGCATCACGTTTCTCGAGGTAAACATTCAATTATAATCTGTTTTAACCTAAAATGTAAAAAAATTCAACTTAAAATAAGTTATAAGATTATATAATCATTTAAAGGGAGAAATAAAGCTTTTGAAGGCACAAGTGAAAATAAAATAAGTTTTCTTCTCAATGAATGCTTTTTCCTTCACGTTTTCCAAGGTAAACATTCAATTACTATCTGTTTTGCTTAAAAATGTAAAAAAATTAAACTTAAAATCAATTATGAGATTATATGATCATTTAAAGGCATAAATAAAGCTTTTGAAGGCATAAGTGACTATAAAAGAAGTTTTCTTCTCAATGAATGGTTTTTGCTTCACGTTTCCCGAGGTAAACATTCAATTATAATCTTTTATAACCCAAAAGGTAAAAAAAATTCAACTTAAAATCAATTATGAGATTATATGATCATTTAAAGGCATAAATAAAGCTTTTGAAGGCATAAGTGACTATAAAAGAAGTTTTCTTCTCAATGAATGGTTTTTGCTTCACGTTTCCCGAGGTAAACATTCAATTATAATCTGTTTTAACCCAAAACGTAAAAAAATTCAACTTAAAATAAGTTATAAGATTATATAATCATTTAAAGGGAGAAATAAAGCTTTTGAAGGCATAAGTGACTATAAAAGAAGTTTTCTTCTCAATGAATGCTTTTTCCTTCACGTTTCCCGAGGTAAACATTCAATTATAATCTGTTTTACCAAAAAATGTAAAAAAATTCAACTTAAAATCAATTATGAGATTATATGATCATTTAAAGGCATAAATAAAGCTTTTGAAGGCATAAGTGACTATAAAAGAAGTTTTCTTCTCAATGAATTGTTTTTGCATCACGTTTCTCGAGGTAAACATTCAATTATAATCTGTTTTAACCCAAAATGTAAAAAAATTCAACTTAAAATAGGTTATAAGATTATATAATCATTTAAAAGGAGAAATAAAGCTTTTGAAGGCATAAGTGACTATAAAAGAAGTTTTCTTCTCAATGAATGCTTTTTCCTTCACGTTTCCCAAGGTAAACATTCAATTATAATCTGTTTTACCTAAAAATGTAAAAAAATTCAACTTAAAATCAATTATGAGATTATATGATCATTTAAAGGCATAAATAAAGCTTTTGAAGGCATAAGTGACTATAAAAGAAGTTTTCTTCTCAATGAATGGTTTTTGCATCATGTTTCCCGAGGTAAACATTCAATTATAATCTGTTTTAACCCAAAACGTAAAAAAATTCAACTTAAAATAAGTTATAAGATTATATAATCATTTAAAGGGAGAAATAAAGCTTTTGAAGGCATAAGTGACTATAAAAGAAGTTTTCTTCTCAATGAATGGTTTTTCCTTCACGTTTCCCGAGGTAAACATTCAATTATAATCTTTTATAACCCAAAATGTAAAAAAAATTCAACTTAAAATCAATTATGAGATTATATGAGCATTTAAAGGCATAAATAAAGCTTTTGAAGGCATAAGTGACTATAAAAGAAGTTTTCTTCTCAATGAATGGTTTTTGCTTCACGTTTCCCGAGGTAAACATTCAATTATAATCTGTTTTAACCCAAAACGTAAAAAAATTCAACTTAAAATAAGTTATAAGATTATATAATCATTTAAAGGGAGAAATAAAGCTTTTGAAGGCATAAGTGACTATAAAAGAAGTTTTCTTCTCAATGAATGCTTTTTCCTTCACGTTTCCCGAGGTAAACATTCAATTATAATCTGTTTTACCAAAAAATGTAAAAAAATTCAACTTAAAATCAATTATGAGATTATATGATCATTTAAAGGCATAAATAAAGCTTTTGAAGGCATAAGTGACTATAAAAGAAGTTTTCTTCTCAATGAATGGTTTTTGCATCATGTTTCCCGAGGTAAACATTCAATTATAATCTGTTTTAACCCAAAACGTAAAAAAATTCAACTTAAAATAAGTTATAAGATTATATAATCATTTAAAGGGAGAAATAAAGCTTTTGAAGGCATAAGTGACTATAAAAGAAGTTTTCTTCTCAATGAATGCTTTTTCCTTCACGTTTCCTGAGGTAAACATTCAATTATAATCTTTTATAACCCAAAATGTAAAAAAAATTCAACTTAAAATCAATTATGAGATTATATGATCATTTAAAGGCATAAATAAAGCTTTTGAAGGCATAAGTGACTATAAAAGAAGTTTTCTTCTCAATGAATGGTTTTTGCTTCACGTTTCCCGAGGTAAACATTCAATTATAATCTGTTTTAACCCAAAACGTAAAAAAATTCAACTTAAAATAAGTTATAAGATTATATAATCATTTAAAGGGAGAAATAAAGCTTTTGAAGGCATAAGTGACTATAAAAGAAGTTTTCTTCTCCATGAATGCTTTTTCCTTCACGTTTCCCGAGGTAAACATTCAATTATAATCTGTTTTACCAAAAAATGTAAAAAAATTCAACTTAAAATCAATTATGAGATTATATGATCATTTAAAGGCATAAATAAAGCTTTTGAAGGCATAAGTGACTATAAAAGAAGTTTTCTTCTCAATGAATGGTTTTTGCATCATGTTTCCCGAGGTAAACATTCAATTATAATCTGTTTTAACCCAAAACGTAAAAAAATTCAACTTAAAATAAGTTATAAGATTATATAATCATTTAAAGGGAGAAATAAAGCTTTTGAAGGCATAAGTGACTATAAAAGAAGTTTTCTTCTCAATGAATGCTTTTTCCTTCACGTTTCCCGAGGTAAACATTCAATTATAATCTTTTATAACCCAAAATGTAAAAAAAATTCAACTTAAAATCAATTATGAGATTATATGATCATTTAAAGGCATAAATAAAGCTTTTGAAGGCATAAGTGACTATAAAAGAAGTTTTCTTCTCAATGAATGGTTTTTGCATCACGTTTCCCGAGGTAAACATTCAATTATAATCTGTTTTAACCCAAAACGTAAAAAAATTCAACTTAAAATAAGTTATAAGATTATATAATCATTTAAAGGGAGAAATAAAGCTTTTGAAGGCATAAGTGACTATAAAAGAAGTTTTCTTCTCAATGAATGCTTTTTCCTTCACGTTTCCCGAGGTAAACATTCAATTATAATCTGTTTTACCAAAAAATGTAAAAAAATTCAACTTAAAATCAATTATGAGATTATATGATCATTTAAAGGCATAAATAAAGCTTTTGAAGGCATAAGTGACTATAAAAGAAGTTTTCTTCTCAATGAATGGTTTTTGCATCATGTTTCCCGAGTTAAACATTCAATTATAATCTGTTTTAACCCAAAACGTAAAAAAATTCAACTTAAAATAAGTTATAAGATTATATAATCATTTAAAGGGAGAAATAAAGCTTTTGAAGGCATAAGTGACTATAAAAGAAGTTTTCTTCTCAATGAATGCTTTTTCCTTCACGTTTCCTGAGGTAAACATTCAATTATAATCTTTTATAACCCAAAATGTAAAAAAAATTCAACTTAAAATCAATTATGATATTATATGATCATTTAAAGGCATAAATAAAGCTTTTGAAGGCATAAGTGACTATAAAAGAAGTTTTCTTCTCAATGAATGGTTTTTGCTTCACGTTTCCCGAGGTAAACATTCAATTATAATCTGTTTTAACCCAAAACGTAAAACAATTCAACTTAAAATAAGTTATAAGATTATATAATCATTTAAAGGGAGAAATAAAGCTTTTGAAGGCATAAGTGACTATAAAAGAAGTTTTCTTCTCAATGAATGCTTTTTCCTTCACGTTTCCCGAGGTAAACATTCAATTATAATCTGTTTTACCAAAAAATGTAAAAAAATTCAACTTAAAATCAATTATGAGATTATATGATCATTTAAAGGCATAAATAAAGCTTTTGAAGGCATAAGTGACTATAAAAGAAGTTTTCTTCTCAATGAATGGTTTTTGCATCATGTTTCCCGAGGTAAACATTCAATTATAATCTGTTTTAACCCAAAACGTAAAAAAATTCAACTTAAAATAAGTTATAAGATTATATAATCATTTAAAGGGAGAAATAAAGCTTTTGAAGGCATAAGTGACTATAAAAGAAGTTTTCTTCTCAATGAATGGTTTTCGCTTCACGTTTCCCGAGGCAAACATTTAATTATAATCTGTTTTAACCCAAAACGTAAAAAAATTCAACTTAAAATAAGTTATAAGATTATATAATCATTTAAAGGGAGAAATAAAGCTTTTGAAGGCATAAGTGACTATAAAAGAAGTTTTCTTCTCAATGAATGGTTTTTCCTTCACGTTTCCCGAGGTAAACATTCAATTATAATCTTTTATAACCCAAAATGTAAAAAAAATTCAACTTAAAATCAATTATGAGATTATATGATCATTTAAAGGCATAAATAAAGCTTTTGAAGGCATAAGTGACTATAAAAGAAGTTTTCTTCTCAATGAATGGTTTTTGCATCACGTTTCTCGAGGTAAACATTCAATTATAATCTGTTTTAACCTAAAATGTAAAAAAATTCAACTTAAAATAAGTTATAAGATTATATAATCATTTAAAGGGAGAAATAAAGCTTTTGAAGGCATAAGTGAAAATAAAATAAGTTTTCTTCTCAATGAATGCTTTTTCCTTCACGTTTTCCAAGGTAAACATTCAATTACAATCTGTTTTACCTAAAAATGTAAAAAAAATTCAACTTAAAATCAATTATGAGATTATATGATCATTTAAAGGCATAAATAAAGCTTTTGAAGGCATAAGTGACTATAAAAGAAGTTTTCTTCTCAATGAATGGTTTTTGCATCACGTTTCTCGAGGTAAACATTCAATTATAATCTGTTTTAACCCAAAATGTAAAAAAATTCAACTTAAAATAGGTTATAAGATTATATAATCATTTAAAAGGAGAAATAAAGCTTTTGAAGGCATAAGTGACTATAAAAGAAGTTTTCTTCTCAATGAATGCTTTTTCCTTCACGTTTCCCAAGGTAAACATTCAATTATAATCTGTTTTACCTAAAAATGTAAAAAAATTCAACTTAAAATCAATTATGAGATTATATGATCATTTAAAGGCATAAATAAAGCTTTTGAAGGCATAAGTGACTATAAAAGAAGTTTTCTTCTCAATGAATGGTTTTTGCATCACGTTTCTCGAGGTAAACATTCAATTATAATCTGTTTTAACCTAAAATGTAAAAAAATTCAACTTAAAATAAGTTATAAGATTATATAATCATTTAAAGGGAGAAATAAAGCTTTTGAAGGCATAAGTGAAAATAAAATAAGTTTTCTTCTCAATGAATGCTTTTTCCTTCACGTTTTCCAAGGTAAACATTCAATTACAATCTGTTTTACCTAAAAATGTAAAAAAAATTCAACTTAAAATCAATTATGAGATTATATGATCATTTAAAGGCATAAATAAAGCTTTTGAAGGCATAAGTGACTATAAAAGAAGTTTTCTTCTCAATGAATGGTTTTTGCATCACGTTTCTCGAGGTAAACATTCAATTATAATCTGTTTTAACCCAAAATGTAAAAAAATTCAACTTAAAATAGGTTATAAGATTATATAATCATTTAAAAGGAGAAATAAAGCTTTTGAAGGCATAAGTGACTATAAAAGAAGTTTTCTTCTCAATGAATGCTTTTTCCTTCACGTTTCCCAAGGTAAACATTCAATTATAATCTGTTTTACCTAAAAATGTAAAAAAATTCAACTTAAAATCAATTATGAGATTATATGATCATTTAAAGGCATAAATAAAGCTTTTGAAGGCATAAGTGACTATAAAAGAAGTTTTCTTCTCAATGAATGGTTTTTGCATCACGTTTCTCGAGGTAAACATTCAATTATAATCTGTTTTAACCTAAAATGTAAAAAAATTCAACTTAAAATAAGTTATAAGATTATATAATCATTTAAAGGGAGAAATAAAGCTTTTGAAGGCATAAGTGAAAATAAAATAAGTTTTCTTCTCAATGAATGCTTTTTCCTTCACGTTTTCCAAGGTAAACATTCAATTACAATCTGTTTTACCTAAAAATGTAAAAAAAATTCAACTTAAAATCAATTATGAGATTATATGATCATTTAAAGGCATAAATAAAGCTTTTGAAGGCATAAGTGACTATAAAAGAAGTTTTCTTCTCAATCAATGGTTTTTGCATCACGTTTCTCGAGGTAAACATTCAATTATAATCTGTTTTAACCTAAAATGTAAAAAAATTCAACTTAAAATAAGTTATAAGATTATATAATCATTTAAAGGGAGAAATAAAGCTTTTGAAGGCACAAGTGAAAATAAAATAAGTTTTCTTCTCAATGAATGCTTTTTCCTTCACGTTTTCCAAGGTAAACATTCAATTACTATCTGTTTTGCCTAAAAATGTAAAAAAATTAAACTTAAAATCAATTATGAGATTATATGATCATTTAAAGGCATAAATAAAGCTTTTGAAGGCATAAGTGACTATAAAAGAAGTTTTCTTCTCAATGAATGGTTTTTGCTTCACGTTTCCCGAGGTAAACATTCAATTATAATCTTTTATAACCCAAAAGGTAAAAAAAATTCAACTTAAAATCAATTATGAGATTATATGATCATTTAAAGGCATAAATAAAGCTTTTGAAGGCATAAGTGACTATAAAAGAAGTTTTCTTCTCAATGAATGGTTTTTGCTTCACGTTTCCCGAGGTAAACATTCAATTATAATCTGTTTTAACCCAAAACGTAAAAAAATTCAACTTAAAATAAGTTATAAGATTATATAATCATTTAAAGGGAGAAATAAAGCTTTTGAAGGCATAAGTGACTATAAAAGAAGTTTTCTTCTCAATGAATGCTTTTTCCTTCACGTTTCCCGAGGTAAACATTCAATTATAATCTGTTTTACCAAAAAATGTAAAAAAATTCAACTTAAAATCAATTATGAGATTATATGATCATTTAAAGGCATAAATAAAGCTTTTGAAGGCATAAGTGACTATAAAAGAAGTTTTCTTCTCAATGAATGGTTTTTGCTTCACGTTTCCCGAGGTAAACATTCAATTATAATCTGTTTTAACCCAAAACGTAAAAAAATTCAACTTAAAATAAGTTATAAGATTATATAATCATTTAAAGGGAGAAATAAAGCTTTTGAAGGCATAAGTGACTATAAAAGAAGTTTTCTTCTCCATGAATGCTTTTTCCTTCACGTTTCCCGAGGTAAACATTCAATTATAATCTGTTTTACCAAAAAATGTAAAAAAATTCAACTTAAAATCAATTATGAGATTATATGATCATTTAAAGGCATAAATAAAGCTTTTGAAGGCATAAGTGACTATAAAAGAAGTTTTCTTCTCAATGAATGGTTTTTGCATCATGTTTCCCGAGGTAAACATTCAATTATAATCTGTTTTAACCCAAAACGTAAAAAAATTCAACTTAAAATAAGTTATAAGATTATATAATCATTTAAAGGGAGAAATAAAGCTTTTGAAGGCATAAGTGACTATAAAAGAAGTTTTCTTCTCAATGAATGCTTTTTCCTTCACGTTTCCCGAGGTAAACATTCAATTATAATCTTTTATAACCCAAAATGTAAAAAAAATTCAACTTAAAATCAATTATGAGATTATATGATCATTTAAAGGCATAAATAAAGCTTTTGAAGGCATAAGTGACTATAAAAGAAGTTTTCTTCTCAATGAATGGTTTTTGCATCACGTTTCCCGAGGTAAACATTCAATTATAATCTGTTTTAACCCAAAACGTAAAAAAATTCAACTTAAAATAAGTTATAAGATTATATAATCATTTAAAGGGAGAAATAAAGCTTTTGAAGGCATAAGTGACTATAAAAGAAGTTTTCTTCTCAATGAATGCTTTTTCCTTCACGTTTCCCGAGGTAAACATTCAATTATAATCTGTTTTACCAAAAAATGTAAAAAAATTCAACTTAAAATCAATTATGAGATTATATGATCATTTAAAGGCATAAATAAAGCTTTTGAAGGCATAAGTGACTATAAAAGAAGTTTTCTTCTCAATGAATGGTTTTTGCATCATGTTTCCCGAGTTAAACATTCAATTATAATCTGTTTTAACCCAAAACGTAAAAAAATTCAACTTAAAATAAGTTATAAGATTATATAATCATTTAAAGGGAGAAATAAAGCTTTTGAAGGCATAAGTGACTATAAAAGAAGTTTTCTTCTCAATGAATGCTTTTTCCTTCACGTTTCCTGAGGTAAACATTCAATTATAATCTTTTATAACCCAAAATGTAAAAAAAATTCAACTTAAAATCAATTATGATATTATATGATCATTTAAAGGCATAAATAAAGCTTTTGAAGGCATAAGTGACTATAAAAGAAGTTTTCTTCTCAATGAATGGTTTTTGCTTCACGTTTCCCGAGGTAAACATTCAATTATAATCTGTTTTAACCCAAAACGTAAAACAATTCAACTTAAAATAAGTTATAAGATTATATAATCATTTAAAGGGAGAAATAAAGCTTTTGAAGGCATAAGTGACTATAAAAGAAGTTTTCTTCTCAATGAATGCTTTTTCCTTCACGTTTCCCGAGGTAAACATTCAATTATAATCTGTTTTACCAAAAAATGTAAAAAAATTCAACTTAAAATCAATTATGAGATTATATGATCATTTAAAGGCATAAATAAAGCTTTTGAAGGCATAAGTGACTATAAAAGAAGTTTTCTTCTCAATGAATGGTTTTTGCATCATGTTTCCCGAGGTAAACATTCAATTATAATCTGTTTTAACCCAAAACGTAAAAAAATTCAACTTAAAATAAGTTATAAGATTATATAATCATTTAAAGGGAGAAATAAAGCTTTTGAAGGCATAAGTGACTATAAAAGAAGTTTTCTTCTCAATGAATGGTTTTCGCTTCACGTTTCCCGAGGCAAACATTTAATTATAATCTGTTTTAACCCAAAACGTAAAAAAATTCAACTTAAAATAAGTTATAAGATTATATAATCATTTAAAGGGAGAAATAAAGCTTTTGAAGGCATAAGTGACTATAAAAGAAGTTTTCTTCTCAATGAATGGTTTTTCCTTCACGTTTCCCGAGGTAAACATTCAATTATAATCTTTTATAACCCAAAATGTAAAAAAAATTCAACTTAAAATCAATTATGAGATTATATGATCATTTAAAGGCATAAATAAAGCTTTTGAAGGCATAAGTGACTATAAAAGAAGTTTTCTTCTCAATGAATGGTTTTTGCATCACGTTTCTCGAGGTAAACATTCAATTATAATCTGTTTTAACCTAAAATGTAAAAAAATTCAACTTAAAATAAGTTATAAGATTATATAATCATTTAAAGGGAGAAATAAAGCTTTTGAAGGCATAAGTGAAAATAAAATAAGTTTTCTTCTCAATGAATGCTTTTTCCTTCACGTTTTCCAAGGTAAACATTCAATTACAATCTGTTTTACCTAAAAATGTAAAAAAAATTCAACTTAAAATCAATTATGAGATTATATGATCATTTAAAGGCATAAATAAAGCTTTTGAAGGCATAAGTGACTATAAAAGAAGTTTTCTTCTCAATGAATGGTTTTTGCATCACGTTTCTCGAGGTAAACATTCAATTATAATCTGTTTTAACCCAAAATGTAAAAAAATTCAACTTAAAATAGGTTATAAGATTATATAATCATTTAAAAGGAGAAATAAAGCTTTTGAAGGCATAAGTGACTATAAAAGAAGTTTTCTTCTCAATGAATGCTTTTTCCTTCACGTTTCCCAAGGTAAACATTCAATTATAATCTGTTTTACCTAAAAATGTAAAAAAATTCAACTTAAAATCAATTATGAGATTATATGATCATTTAAAGGCATAAATAAAGCTTTTGAAGGCATAAGTGACTATAAAAGAAGTTTTCTTCTCAATGAATGGTTTTTGCATCACGTTTCTCGAGGTAAACATTCAATTATAATCTGTTTTAACCTAAAATGTAAAAAAATTCAACTTAAAATAAGTTATAAGATTATATAATCATTTAAAGGGAGAAATAAAGCTTTTGAAGGCATAAGTGAAAATAAAATAAGTTTTCTTCTCAATGAATGCTTTTTCCTTCACGTTTTCCAAGGTAAACATTCAATTACAATCTGTTTTACCTAAAAATGTAAAAAAAATTCAACTTAAAATCAATTATGAGATTATATGATCATTTAAAGGCATAAATAAAGCTTTTGAAGGCATAAGTGACTATAAAAGAAGTTTTCTTCTCAATGAATGGTTTTTGCATCACGTTTCTCGAGGTAAACATTCAATTATAATCTGTTTTAACCCAAAATGTAAAAAAATTCAACTTAAAATAGGTTATAAGATTATATAATCATTTAAAAGGAGAAATAAAGCTTTTGAAGGCATAAGTGACTATAAAAGAAGTTTTCTTCTCAATGAATGCTTTTTCCTTCACGTTTCCCAAGGTAAACATTCAATTATAATCTGTTTTACCTAAAAATGTAAAAAAATTCAACTTAAAATCAATTATGAGATTATATGATCATTTAAAGGCATAAATAAAGCTTTTGAAGGCATAAGTGACTATAAAAGAAGTTTTCTTCTCAATGAATGGTTTTTGCATCACGTTTCTCGAGGTAAACATTCAATTATAATCTGTTTTAACCTAAAATGTAAAAAAATTCAACTTAAAATAAGTTATAAGATTATATAATCATTTAAAGGGAGAAATAAAGCTTTTGAAGGCATAAGTGAAAATAAAATAAGTTTTCTTCTCAATGAATGCTTTTTCCTTCACGTTTTCCAAGGTAAACATTCAATTACAATCTGTTTTACCTAAAAATGTAAAAAAAATTCAACTTAAAATCAATTATGAGATTATATGATCATTTAAAGGCATAAATAAAGCTTTTGAAGGCATAAGTGACTATAAAAGAAGTTTTCTTCTCAATCAATGGTTTTTGCATCACGTTTCTCGAGGTAAACATTCAATTATAATCTGTTTTAACCTAAAATGTAAAAAAATTCAACTTAAAATAAGTTATAAGATTATATAATCATTTAAAGGGAGAAATAAAGCTTTTGAAGGCACAAGTGAAAATAAAATAAGTTTTCTTCTCAATGAATGCTTTTTCCTTCACGTTTTCCAAGGTAAACATTCAATTACTATCTGTTTTGCCTAAAAATGTAAAAAAATTAAACTTAAAATCAATTATGAGATTATATGATCATTTAAAGGCATAAATAAAGCTTTTGAAGGCATAAGTGACTATAAAAGAAGTTTTCTTCTCAATGAATGGTTTTTGCTTCACGTTTCCCGAGGTAAACATTCAATTATAATCTTTTATAACCCAAAAGGTAAAAAAAATTCAACTTAAAATCAATTATGAGATTATATGATCATTTAAAGGCATAAATAAAGCTTTTGAAGGCATAAGTGACTATAAAAGAAGTTTTCTTCTCAATGAATGGTTTTTGCTTCACGTTTCCCGAGGTAAACATTCAATTATAATCTGTTTTAACCCAAAACGTAAAAAAATTCAACTTAAAATAAGTTATAAGATTATATAATCATTTAAAGGGAGAAATAAAGCTTTTGAAGGCATAAGTGACTATAAAAGAAGTTTTCTTCTCAATGAATGCTTTTTCCTTCACGTTTCCCGAGGTAAACATTCAATTATAATCTGTTTTACCAAAAAATGTAAAAAAATTCAACTTAAAATCAATTATGAGATTATATGATCATTTAAAGGCATAAATAAAGCTTTTGAAGGCATAAGTGACTATAAAAGAAGTTTTCTTCTCAATGAATTGTTGTTGCATCACGTTTCTCGAGGTAAACATTCAATTATAATCTGTTTTAACCCAAAATGTAAAAAAATTCAACTTAAAATAGGTTATAAGATTATATAAT
Source organism: Theobroma cacao (assembly GCF_053813885.1). NCBI lineage: Eukaryota > Viridiplantae > Streptophyta > Magnoliopsida > Malvales > Malvaceae > Theobroma > Theobroma cacao. Next base: position 20,967,827 of record NC_142643.1, read on the forward strand.
CATTTAAAAGGAGAAATAAAGGTTTTGAAGGCATAAGTGACTATAAAAGAAGTTTTCTTCTCAATGAATGCTTTTTCCTTCACGTTTCCCAAGGTAAACATTCAATTATAATCTGTTTTACCTAAAAATGTAAAAAAATTCAACTTAAAATCAATTATGAGATTATATGATCATTTAAAGGCATAAATAAAGCTTTTGAAGGCATAAGTGACTATAAAAGAAGTTTTCTTCTCAATGAATGGTTTTTGCATCATGTTTCCCGAGGTAAACATTCAATTATAATCTGTTTTAACCCAAAACGTAAAAAAATTCAACTTAAAATAAGTTATAAGATTATATAATCATTTAAAGGGAGAAATAAAGCTTTTGAAGGCATAAGTGACTATAAAAGAAGTTTTCTTCTCAATGAATGGTTTTTCCTTCACGTTTCCCGAGGTAAACATTCAATTATAATCTTTTATAACCCAAAATGTAAAAAAAAATCAACTTAAAATCAATTATGAGATTATATGAGCATTTAAAGGCATAAATAAAGCTTTTGAAGGCATAAGTGACTATAAAAGAAGTTTTCTTCTCAATGAATGGTTTTTGCTTCACGTTTCCCGAGGTAAACATTCAATTATAATCTGTTTTAACCCAAAACGTAAAAAAATTCAACTTAAAATAAGTTATAAGATTATATAATCATTTAAAGGGAGAAATAAAGCTTTTGAAGGCATAAGTGACTATAAAAGAAGTTTTCTTCTCAATGAATGGTTTTTGCTTCACGTTTCCCGAGGTAAACATTCAATTATAATCTGTTTTAACCCAAAACGTAAAAAAATTCAACTTAAAATAAGTTATAAGATTATATAATCATTTAAAGGGAGAAATAAAGCTTTTGAAGGCATAAGTGACTATAAAAGAAGTTTTCTTCTCAATGAATGGTTTTTCCTTCACGTTTCCCGAGGTAAACATTCAATTATAATCTGTTTTAACCCAAAACGTAAAAAAATTCAACTTAAAATAAGTTATAAGATTATATAATCATTTAAAGGGAGAAATAAAGCTTTTGAAGGCATAAGTGACTATAAAAGAAGTTTTCTTCTCAATGAATGCTTTTTCCTTCACGTTTTCCAAGGTAAACATTCAATTACTATCTGTTTTGCCTAAAAATGTAAAAAAATTAAACTTAAAATCAATTATGAGATTATATGATCATTTAAAGGCATAAATAAAGCTTTTGAAGGCATAAGTGATTATAAAAGAAGTTTTCTTCTCAATGAATGGTTTTTGCATCATGTTTCCCGAGGTAAACATTCAATTATAATCTGTTTTAACCCAAAACGTAAAAAAATTCAACTTAAAATAAGTTATAAGATTATATAATCATTTAAAGGGAGAAATAAAGCTTTTGAAGGCATAAGTGACTATAAAAGAAGTTTTCTTCTCAATGAATGGTTTTTGCTTCACGTTTCCCGAGGTAAACATTCAATTATAATCTGTTTTAACCCAAAACGTAAAAAAATTCAACTTAAAATAAGTTATAAGATTATATAATCATTTAAAGGGAGAAATAAAGCTTTTGAAGGCATAAGTGACTATAAAAGAAGTTTTCTTCTCAATGAATGCTTTTTCCTTCACGTTTTCCAAGGTAAACATTCAATTACTATCTGTTTTGCCTAAAAATGTAAAAAAATTAAACTTAAAATCAATTATGAGATTATATGATCATTTAAAGGCATAAATAAAGCTTTTGAAGGCATAAGTGACTATAAAAGAAGTTTTCTTCTCAATGAATGGTTTTTGCTTCACGTTTCCCGAGGTAAACATTCAATTATAATCTTTTATAACCCAAAAGGTAAAAAAAATTCAACTTAAAATCAATTATGAGATTATATGATCATTTAAAGGCATAAATAAAGCTTTTGAAGGCATAAGTGACTATAAAAGAAGTTTTCTTCTCAATGAATGGTTTTTGCTTCACGTTTCCCGAGGTAAACATTCAATTATAATCTTTTATAACCCAAAAGGTAAAAAAAATTCAACTTAAAATCAATTATGAGATTATATGATCATTTAAAGGCATAAATAAAGCTTTTGAAGGCATAAGTGACTATAAAAGAAGTTTTCTTCTCAATGAATGGTTTTTGCTTCACGTTTCCCGAGGTAAACATTCAATTATAATCTGTTTTAACCCAAAACGTAAAAAAATTCAACTTAAAATAAGTTATAAGATTATATAATCATTTAAAGGGAGAAATAAAGCTTTTGAAGGCATAAGTGACTATAAAAGAAGTTTTCTTCTCAATGAATGGTTTTTGCTTCACGTTTCCCGAGGTAAACATTCAATTATAATCTGTTTTAACCCAAAACGTAAAAAAATTCAACTTAAAATAAGTTATAAGATTATATAATCATTTAAAGGGAGAAATAAAGCTTTTGAAGGCATAAGTGACTATAAAAGAAGTTTTCTTCTCAATGAATGGTTTTTGCTTCACGTTTCCCGAGGTAAACATTCAATTATAATCTTTTATAACCCAAAAGGTAAAAAAAATTCAACTTAAAATCAATTATGAGATTATATGATCATTTAAAGGCATAAATAAAGCTTTTGAAGGCATAAGTGACTATAAAAGAAGTTTTCTTCTCAATGAATGGTTTTTGCTTCACGTTTCCCGAGGTAAACATTCAATTATAATCTGTTTTAACCCAAAACGTAAAAAAATTCAACTTAAAATAAGTTATAAGATTATATAATCATTTAAAGGGAGAAATAAAGCTTTTGAAGGCATAAGTGACTATAAAAGAAGTTTTCTTCTCAATGAATGGTTTTTCCTTCACGTTTCCCGAGGTAAACATTCAATTATAATCTTTTATAACCCAAAATGTAAAAAAAAATCAACTTAAAATCAATTATGAGATTATATGAGCATTTAAAGGCATAAATAAAGCTTTTGAAGGCATAAGTGACTATAAAAGAAGTTTTCTTCTCAATGAATGGTTTTTGCTTCACGTTTCCCGAGGTAAACATTCAATTATAATCTGTTTTAACCCAAAACGTAAAAAAATTCAACTTAAAATAAGTTATAAGATTATATAATCATTTAAAGGGAGAAATAAAGCTTTTGAAGGCATAAGTGACTATAAAAGAAGTTTTCTTCTCAATGAATGCTTTTTCCTTCACGTTTCCCGAGGTAAACATTCAATTATAATCTGTTTTACCAAAAAATGTAAAAAAATTCAACTTAAAATCAATTATGAGATTATATGATCATTTAAAGGCATAAATAAAGCTTTTGAAGGCATAAGTGACTATAAAAGAAGTTTTCTTCTCAATGAATGGTTTTTGCATCATGTTTCCCGAGGTAAACATTCAATTATAATCTGTTTTAACCCAAAACGTAAAAAAATTCAACTTAAAATAAGTTATAAGATTATATAATCATTTAAAGGGAGAAATAAAGCTTTTGAAGGCATAAGTGACTATAAAAGAAGTTTTCTTCTCAATGAATGCTTTTTCCTTCACGTTTCCTGAGGTAAACATTCAATTATAATCTTTTATAACCCAAAATGTAAAAAAAATTCAACTTAAAATCAATTATGAGATTATATGATCATTTAAAGGCATAAATAAAGCTTTTGAAGGCATAAGTGACTATAAAAGAAGTTTTCTTCTCAATGAATGGTTTTTGCTTCACGTTTCCCGAGGTAAACATTCAATTATAATCTGTTTTAACCCAAAACGTAAAAAAATTCAACTTAAAATAAGTTATAAGATTATATAATCATTTAAAGGGAGAAATAAAGCTTTTGAAGGCATAAGTGACTATAAAAGAAGTTTTCTTCTCAATGAATGCTTTTTCCTTCACGTTTCCCGAGGTAAACATTCAATTATAATCTGTTTTACCAAAAAATGTAAAAAAATTCAACTTAAAATCAATTATGAGATTATATGATCATTTAAAGGCATAAATAAAGCTTTTGAAGGCATAAGTGACTATAAAAGAAGTTTTCTTCTCAATGAATGCTTTATCCTTCACGTTTCCCGAGGTAAACATTCAATTATAATCTGTTTTACCAAAAAATGTAAAAAAATTCAACTTAAAATCAATTATGAGATTATATGATCATTTAAAGGCATAAATAAAGCTTTTGAAGGCATAAGTGACTATAAAAGAAGTTTTCTTCTCAATGAATTGTTTTTGCATCACGTTTCTCGAGGTAAACATTCAATTATAATCTGTTTTAACCCAAAATGTAAAAAAATTCAACTTAAAATAGGTTATAAGATTATATAATCATTTAAAAGGAGAAATAAAGCTTTTGAAGGCATAAGTGACTATAAAAGAAGTTTTCTTCTCAATGAATGCTTTTTCCTTCACGTTTCCCAAGGTAAACATTCACTTATAATCTGTTTTACCTAAAAATGTAAAAAAATTCAACTTAAAATCAATTATGAGATTATATGATCATTTAAAGGCATAAATAAAGCTTTTGAAGGCATAAGTGACTATAAAAGAAGTTTTCTTCTCAATGAATGGTTTTTGCATCATGTTTCCCGAGGTAAACATTCAATTATAATCTGTTTTAACCCAAAACGTAAAAAAATTCAACTTAAAATAAGTTATAAGATTATATAATCATTTAAAGGGAGAAATAAAGCTTTTGAAGGCATAAGTGACTATAAAAGAAGTTTTCTTCTCAATGAATGGTTTTTCCTTCACGTTTCCCGAGGTAAACATTCAATTATAATCTTTTATAACCCAAAATGTAAAAAAAATTCAACTTAAAATCAATTATGAGATTATATGATCATTTAAAGGCATAAATAAAGCTTTTGAAGGCATAAGTGACTATAAAAGAAGTTTTCTTCTCAATGAATGGTTTTTGCTTCACGTTTCCCGAGGTAAACATTCAATTATAATCTGTTTTAACCCAAAACGTAAAAAAATTCAACTTAAAATAAGTTATAAGATTATATAATCATTTAAAGGGAGAAATAAAGCTTTTGAAGGCATAAGTGACTATAAAAGAAGTTTTCTTCTCCATGAATGCTTTTTCCTTCACGTTTCCCGAGGTAAACATTCAATTATAATCTGTTTTACCAAAAAATGTAAAAAAATTCAACTTAAAATCAATTATGAGATTATATGATCATTTAAAGGCATAAATAAAGCTTTTGAAGGCATAAGTGACTATAAAAGAAGTTTTCTTCTCAATGAATGGTTTTTGCATCATGTTTCCCGAGGTAAACATTCAATTATAATCTGTTTTAACCCAAAACGTAAAAAAATTCAACTTAAAATAAGTTATAAGATTATATAATCATTTAAAGGGAGAAATAAAGCTTTTGAAGGCATAAGTGACTATAAAAGAAGTTTTCTTCTCAATGAATGCTTTTTCCTTCACGTTTCCTGAGGTAAACATTCAATTATAATCTTTTATAACCCAAAATGTAAAAAAAATTCAACTTAAAATCAATTATGAGATTATATGATCATTTAAAGGCATAAATAAAGCTTTTGAAGGCATAAGTGACTATAAAAGAAGTTTTCTTCTCAATGAATGGTTTTTGCTTCACGTTTCCCGAGGTAAACATTCAATTATAATCTGTTTTAACCCAAAACGTAAAAAAATTCAACTTAAAATAAGTTATAAGATTATATAATCATTTAAAGGGAGAAATAAAGCTTTTGAAGGCATAAGTGACTATAAAAGAAGTTTTCTTCTCAATGAATGCTTTTTCCTTCACGTTTCCCGAGGTAAACATTCAATTATAATCTGTTTTACCAAAAAATGTAAAAAAATTCAACTTAAAATCAATTATGAGATTATATGATCATTTAAAGGCATAAATAAAGCTTTTGAAGGCATAAGTGACTATAAAAGAAGTTTTCTTCTCAATGAATGCTTTATCCTTCACGTTTCCCGAGGTAAACATTCAATTATAATCTGTTTTACCAAAAAATGTAAAAAAATTCAACTTAAAATCAATTATGAGATTATATGATCATTTAAAGGCATAAATAAAGCTTTTGAAGGCATAAGTGACTATAAAAGAAGTTTTCTTCTCAATGAATGGTTTTTGCATCATGTTTCCCGAGTTAAACATTCAATTATAATCTGTTTTAACCCAAAACGTAAAAAAATTCAACTTAAAATAAGTTATAAGATTATATAATCATTTAAAGGGAGAAATAAAGCTTTTGAAGGCATAAGTGACTATAAAAGAAGTTTTCTTCTCAATGAATGCTTTTTCCTTCACGTTTCCTGAGGTAAACATTCAATTATAATCTTTTATAACCCAAAATGTAAAAAAAATTCAACTTAAAATCAATTATGATATTATATGATCATTTAAAGGCATAAATAAAGCTTTTGAAGGCATAAGTGACTATAAAAGAAGTTTTCTTCTCAATGAATGGTTTTTGCTTCACGTTTCCCGAGGTAAACATTCAATTATAATCTGTTTTAACCCAAAACGTAAAAAAATTCAACTTAAAATAAGTTATAAGATTATATAATCATTTAAAGGGAGAAATAAAGCTTTTGAAGGCATAAGTGACTATAAAAGAAGTTTTCTTCTCCATGAATGCTTTTTCCTTCACGTTTCCCGAGGTAAACATTCAATTATAATCTGTTTTACCAAAAAATGTAAAAAAATTCAACTTAAAATCAATTATGAGATTATATGATCATTTAAAGGCATAAATAAAGCTTTTGAAGGCATAAGTGACTATAAAAGAAGTTTTCTTCTCAATGAATGGTTTTTGCATCATGTTTCCCGAGGTAAACATTCAATTATAATCTGTTTTAACCCAAAACGTAAAAAAATTCAACTTAAAATAAGTTATAAGATTATATAATCATTTAAAGGGAGAAATAAAGCTTTTGAAGGCATAAGTGACTATAAAAGAAGTTTTCTTCTCAATGAATGCTTTTTCCTTCACGTTTCCTGAGGTAAACATTCAATTATAATCTTTTATAACCCAAAATGTAAAAAAAATTCAACTTAAAATCAATTATGAGATTATATGATCATTTAAAGGCATAAATAAAGCTTTTGAAGGCATAAGTGACTATAAAAGAAGTTTTCTTCTCAATGAATGGTTTTTGCTTCACGTTTCCCGAGGTAAACATTCAATTATAATCTGTTTTAACCCAAAACGTAAAAAAATTCAACTTAAAATAAGTTATAAGATTATATAATCATTTAAAGGGAGAAATAAAGCTTTTGAAGGCATAAGTGACTATAAAAGAAGTTTTCTTCTCAATGAATGCTTTTTCCTTCACGTTTCCCGAGGTAAACATTCAATTATAATCTGTTTTACCAAAAAATGTAAAAAAATTCAACTTAAAATCAATTATGAGATTATATGATCATTTAAAGGCATAAATAAAGCTTTTGAAGGCATAAGTGACTATAAAAGAAGTTTTCTTCTCAATGAATGCTTTATCCTTCACGTTTCCCGAGGTAAACATTCAATTATAATCTGTTTTACCAAAAAATGTAAAAAAATTCAACTTAAAATCAATTATGAGATTATATGATCATTTAAAGGCATAAATAAAGCTTTTGAAGGCATAAGTGACTATAAAAGAAGTTTTCTTCTCAATGAATTGTTTTTGCATCACGTTTCTCGAGGTAAACATTCAATTATAATCTGTTTTAACCCAAAATGTAAAAAAATTCAACTTAAAATAGGTTATAAGATTATATAATCATTTAAAAGGAGAAATAAAGCTTTTGAAGGCATAAGTGACTATAAAAGAAGTTTTCTTCTCAATGAATGCTTTTTCCTTCACGTTTCCCAAGGTAAACATTCACTTATAATCTGTTTTACCTAAAAATGTAAAAAAATTCAACTTAAAATCAATTATGAAATTATATGATCATTTAAAGGCATAAATAAAGCTTTTGAAGGCATAAGTGACTATAAAAGAAGTTTTCTTCTCAATGAATGGTTTTTGCATCATGTTTCCCGAGGTAAACATTCAATTATAATCTGTTTTAACCCAAAACGTAAAAAAATTCAACTTAAAATAAGTTATAAGATTATATAATCATTTAAAGGGAGAAATAAAGCTTTTGAAGGCATAAGTGACTATAAAAGAAGTTTTCTTCTCAATGAATGGTTTTTCCTTCACGTTTCCCGAGGTAAACATTCAATTATAATCTTTTATAACCCAAAATGTAAAAAAAATTCAACTTAAAATCAATTATGAGATTATATGATCATTTAAAGGCATAAATAAAGCTTTTGAAGGCATAAGTGACTATAAAAGAAGTTTTCTTCTCAATGAATGGTTTTTGCTTCACGTTTCCCGAGGTAAACATTCAATTATAATCTGTTTTAACCCAAAACGTAAAAAAATTCAACTTAAAATAAGTTATAAGATTATATAATCATTTAAAGGGAGAAATAAAGCTTTTGAAGGCATAAGTGACTATAAAAGAAGTTTTCTTCTCAATGAATGCTTTTTCCTTCACGTTTCCCGAGGTAAACATTCAATTATAATCTGTTTTACCAAAAAATGTAAAAAAATTCAACTTAAAATCAATTATGAGATTATATGATCATTTAAAGGCATAAATAAAGCTTTTGAAGGCATAAGTGACTATAAAAGAAGTTTTCTTCTCAATGAATGGTTTTTGCATCATGTTTCCCGAGTTAAACATTCAATTATAATCTGTTTTAACCCAAAACGTAAAAAAATTCAACTTAAAATAAGTTATAAGATTATATAATCATTTAAAGGGAGAAATAAAGCTTTTGAAGGCATAAGTGACTATAAAAGAAGTTTTCTTCTCAATGAATGCTTTTTCCTTCACGTTTCCTGAGGTAAACATTCAATTATAATCTTTTATAACCCAAAATGTAAAAAAAATTCAACTTAAAATCAATTATGATATTATATGATCATTTAAAGGCATAAATAAAGCTTTTGAAGGCATAAGTGACTATAAAAGAAGTTTTCTTCTCAATGAATGGTTTTTGCTTCACGTTTCCCGAGGTAAACATTCAATTATAATCTGTTTTAACCCAAAACGTAAAAAAATTCAACTTAAAATAAGTTATAAGATTATATAATCATTTAAAGGGAGAAATAAAGCTTTTGAAGGCATAAGTGACTATAAAAGAAGTTTTCTTCTCAATGAATGGTTTTTGCATCATGTTTCCCGAGGTAAACATTCAATTATAATCTGTTTTAACCCAAAACGTAAAAAAATTCAACTTAAAATAAGTTATAAGATTATATAATCATTTAAAGGGAGAAATAAAGCTTTTGAAGGCATAAGTGACTATAAAAGAAGTTTTCTTCTCAATGAATGCTTTTTCCCTCACGTTTCCCGAGGTAAACATTCAATTATAATCTGTTTTACCAAAAAATGTAAAAAAATTCAACTTAAAATCAATTATGAGATTATATGATCATTTAAAGGCATAAATAAAGCTTTTGAAGGCATAAGTGACTATAAAAGAAGTTTTCTTCTCAATGAATGGTTTTTGCATCATGTTTCCCAAGGTAAACATTCAATTATAATCTGTTTTAACCCAAAACGTAAAAAAATTCAACTTAAAATAAGTTATAAGATTATATAATCATTTAAAGGGAGAAATAAAGCTTTTGAAGGCATAAGTGACTATAAAAGAAGTTTTCTTCTCAATGAATGCTTTTTCCCTCACGTTTCCCGAGGTAAACATTCAATTATAATCTGTTTTACCAAAAAATGTAAAAAAATTCAACTTAAAATCAATTATGAGATTATATGATCATTTAAAGGCATAAATAAAGCTTTTGAAGGCATAAGTGACTATAAAAGAAGTTTTCTTCTCAATGAATGGTTTTTGCATCACGTTTCTCGAGGTAAACATTCAATTATAATCTGTTTTAACCCAAAACGTAAAAAAATTCAACTTAAAATAAGTTATAAGATTATATAATCATTTAAAGGGAGAAATAAAGCTTTTGAAGGCATAAGTGACTATAAAAGAAGTTTTCTTCTCAATGAATGCTTTTTCCCTCACGTTTCCCGAGGTAAACATTCAATTATAATCTGTTTTACCAAAAAATGTAAAAAAATTCAACTTAAAATCAATTATGAGATTATATGATCATTTAAAGGCATAAATAAAGCTTTTGAAGGCATAAGTGACTATAAAAGAAGTTTTCTTCTCAATGAATTGTTTTTGCATCACGTTTCTCGAGGTAAACATTCAATTATAATCTGTTTTAACCCAAAATGTAAAAAAATTCAACTCAAAATAGGTTATAAGATTATATAATCATTTAAAAGGAGAAATAAAGCTTTTGAAGGCATAAGTGACTATAAAAGAAGTTTTCTTCTCAATGAATGCTTTTTCCTTCACGTTTCCCAAGGTAAACATTCAATTATAATCTGTTTTACCTAAAAATGTAAAAAAATTCAACTTAAAATCAATTATGAGATTATATGATCATTTAAAGGCATAAATAAAGCTTTTGAAGGCATAAGTGACTATAAAAGAAGTTTTCTTCTCAATGAATGGTTTTTGCATCATGTTTCCCGAGGTAAACATTCAATTATAATCTGTTTTAACCCAAAACGTAAAAAAATTCAACTTAAAATAAGTTATAAGATTATATAATCATTTAAAGGGAGAAATAAAGCTTTTGAAGGCATAAGTGACTATAAAAGAAGTTTTCTTCTCAATGAATGCTTTTTCCTTCACGTTTCCTGAGGTAAACATTCAATTATAATCTTTTATAACCCAAAATGTAAAAAAAATTCAACTTAAAATCAATTATGAGATTATATGATCATTTAAAGGCATAAATAAAGCTTTTGAAGGCATAAGTGACTATAAAAGAAGTTTTCTTCTCAATGAATGGTTTTTGCTTCACGTTTCCCGAGGTAAACATTCAATTATAATCTGTTTTAACCCAAAACGTAAAAAAATTCAACTTAAAATAAGTTATAAGATTATATAATCATTTAAAGGGAGAAATAAAGCTTTTGAAGGCATAAGTGACTATAAAAGAAGTTTTCTTCTCAATGAATGCTTTTTCCTTCACGTTTCCCGAGGTAAACATTCAATTATAATCTGTTTTACCAAAAAATGTAAAAAAATTCAACTTAAAATCAATTATGAGATTATATGATCATTTAAAGGCATAAATAAAGCTTTTGAAGGCATAAGTGACTATAAAAGAAGTTTTCTTCTCAATGAATGCTTTATCCTTCACGTTTCCCGAGGTAAACATTCAATTATAATCTGTTTTACCAAAAAATGTAAAAAAATTCAACTTAAAATCAATTATGAGATTATATGATCATTTAAAGGCATAAATAAAGCTTTTGAAGGCATAAGTGACTATAAAAGAAGTTTTCTTCTCAATGAATTGTTTTTGCATCACGTTTCTCGAGGTAAACATTCAATTATAATCTGTTTTAACCCAAAATGTAAAAAAATTCAACTTAAAATAGGTTATAAGATTATATAATCATTTAAAAGGAGAAATAAAGCTTTTGAAGGCATAAGTGACTATAAAAGAAGTTTTCTTCTCAATGAATGCTTTTTCCTTCACGTTTCCCAAGGTAAACATTCACTTATAATCTGTTTTACCTAAAAATGTAAAAAAATTCAACTTAAAATCAATTATGAGATTATATGATCATTTAAAGGCATAAATAAAGCTTTTGAAGGCATAAGTGACTATAAAAGAAGTTTTCTTCTCAATGAATGGTTTTTGCATCATGTTTCCCGAGGTAAACATTCAATTATAATCTGTTTTAACCCAAAACGTAAAAAAATTCAACTTAAAATAAGTTATAAGATTATATAATCATTTAAAGGGAGAAATAAAGCTTTTGAAGGCATAAGTGACTATAAAAGAAGTTTTCTTCTCAATGAATGGTTTTTCCTTCACGTTTCCCGAGGTAAACATTCAATTATAATCTTTTATAACCCAAAATGTAAAAAAAATTCAACTTAAAATCAATTATGAGATTATATGATCATTTAAAGGCATAAATAAAGCTTTTGAAGGCATAAGTGACTATAAAAGAAGTTTTCTTCTCAATGAATGGTTTTTGCTTCACGTTTCCCGAGGTAAACATTCAATTATAATCTGTTTTAACCCAAAACGTAAAAAAATTCAACTTAAAATAAGTTATAAGATTATATAATCATTTAAAGGGAGAAATAAAGCTTTTGAAGGCATAAGTGACTATAAAAGAAGTTTTCTTCTCAATGAATGCTTTTTCCTTCACGTTTCCCGAGGTAAACATTCAATTATAATCTGTTTTACCAAAAAATGTAAAAAAATTCAACTTAAAATCAATTATGAGATTATATGATCATTTAAAGGCATAAATAAAGCTTTTGAAGGCATAAGTGACTATAAAAGAAGTTTTCTTCTCAATGAATGGTTTTTGCATCATGTTTCCCGAGTTAAACATTCAATTATAATCTGTTTTAACCCAAAACGTAAAAAAATTCAACTTAAAATAAGTTATAAGATTATATAATCATTTAAAGGGAGAAATAAAGCTTTTGAAGGCATAAGTGACTATAAAAGAAGTTTTCTTCTCAATGAATGCTTTTTCCTTCACGTTTCCTGAGGTAAACATTCAATTATAATCTTTTATAACCCAAAATGTAAAAAAAATTCAACTTAAAATCAATTATGATATTATATGATCATTTAAAGGCATAAATAAAGCTTTTGAAGGCATAAGTGACTATAAAAGAAGTTTTCTTCTCAATGAATGGTTTTTGCTTCACGTTTCCCGAGGTAAACATTCAATTATAATCTGTTTTAACCCAAAACGTAAAAAAATTCAACTTAAAATAAGTTATAAGATTATATAATCATTTAAAGGGAGAAATAAAGCTTTTGAAGGCATAAGTGACTATAAAAGAAGTTTTCCTCTCCATGAATGCTTTTTCCTTCACGTTTCCCGAGGTAAACATTCAATTATAATCTGTTTTACCAAAAAATGTAAAAAAATTCAACTTAAAATCAATTATGAGATTATATGATCATTTAAAGGCATAAATAAAGCTTTTGAAGGCATAAGTGACTATAAAAGAAGTTTTCTTCTCAATGAATGGTTTTTGCATCATGTTTCCCGAGGTAAACATTCAATTATAATCTGTTTTAACCCAAAACGTAAAAAAATTCAACTTAAAATAAGTTATAAGATTATATAATCATTTAAAGGGAGAAATAAAGCTTTTGAAGGCATAAGTGACTATAAAAGAAGTTTTCTTCTCAATGAATGCTTTTTCCTTCACGTTTCCTGAGGTAAACATTCAATTATAATCTTTTATAACCCAAAATGTAAAAAAAATTCAACTTAAAATCAATTATGAGATTATATGATCATTTAAAGGCATAAATAAAGCTTTTGAAGGCATAAGTGACTATAAAAGAAGTTTTCTTCTCAATGAATGGTTTTTGCTTCACGTTTCCCGAGGTAAACATTCAATTATAATCTGTTTTAACCCAAAACGTAAAAAAATTCAACTTAAAATAAGTTATAAGATTATATAATCATTTAAAGGGAGAAATAAAGCTTTTGAAGGCATAAGTGACTATAAAAGAAGTTTTCTTCTCAATGAATGCTTTTTCCTTCACGTTTCCCGAGGTAAACATTCAATTATAATCTGTTTTACCAAAAAATGTAAAAAAATTCAACTTAAAATCAATTATGAGATTATATGATCATTTAAAGGCATAAATAAAGCTTTTGAAGGCATAAGTGACTATAAAAGAAGTTTTCTTCTCAATGAATGCTTTATCCTTCACGTTTCCCGAGGTAAACATTCAATTATAATCTGTTTTACCAAAAAATGTAAAAAAATTCAACTTAAAATCAATTATGAGATTATATGATCATTTAAAGGCATAAATAAAGCTTTTGAAGGCATAAGTGACTATAAAAGAAGTTTTCTTCTCAATGAATGGTTTTTGCATCATGTTTCCCGAGTTAAACATTCAATTATAATCTGTTTTAACCCAAAACGTAAAAAAATTCAACTTAAAATAAGTTATAAGATTATATAATCATTTAAAGGGAGAAATAAAGCTTTTGAAGGCATAAGTGACTATAAAAGAAGTTTTCTTCTCAATGAATGCTTTTTCCTTCACGTTTCCTGAGGTAAACATTCAATTATAATCTTTTATAACCCAAAATGTAAAAAAAATTCAACTTAAAATCAATTATGATATTATATGATCATTTAAAGGCATAAATAAAGCTTTTGAAGGCATAAGTGACTATAAAAGAAGTTTTCTTCTCAATGAATGGTTTTTGCTTCACGTTTCCCGAGGTAAACATTCAATTATAATCTGTTTTAACCCAAAACGTAAAAAAATTCAACTTAAAATAAGTTATAAGATTATATAATCATTTAAAGGGAGAAATAAAGCTTTTGAAGGCATAAGTGACTATAAAAGAAGTTTTCTTCTCAATGAATGCTTTTTCCTTCACGTTTCCCGAGGTAAACATTCAATTATAATCTGTTTTACCAAAAAATGTAAAAAAATTCAACTTAAAATCAATTATGAGATTATATGATCATTTAAAGGCATAAATAAAGCTTTTGAAGGCATAAGTGAATATAAAAGAAGTTTTCTTCTCAATGAATGCTTTATCCTTCACGTTTCCTGAGGTAAACATTCAATTATAATCTGTTTTACCAAAAAATGTAAAAAAATTCAACTTAAAATCAATTATGAGATTATATGATCATTTAAAGGCATAAATAAAGCTTTTGAAGGCATAAGTGACTATAAAAGAAGTTTTCTTCTCAATGAATTGTTTTTGCATCACGTTTCTCGAGGTAAACATTCAATTATAATCTGTTTTAACCCAAAATGTAAAAAAATTCAACTTAAAATAGGTTATAAGATTATATAATCATTTAAAAGGAGAAATAAAGCTTTTGAAGGCATAAGTGACTATAAAAGAAGTTTTCTTCTCAATGAATGCTTTTTCCTTCACGTTTCCCAAGGTAAACATTCACTTATAATCTGTTTTACCTAAAAATGTAAAAAAATTCAACTTAAAATCAATTATGAGATTATATGATCATTTAAAGGCATAAATAAAGCTTTTGAAGGCATAAGTGACTATAAAAGAAGTTTTCTTCTCAATGAATGGTTTTTGCATCATGTTTCCCGAGGTAAACATTCAATTATAATCTGTTTTAACCCAAAACGTAAAAAAATTCAACTTAAAATAAGTTATAAGATTATATAATCATTTAAAGGGAGAAATAAAGCTTTTGAAGGCATAAGTGACTATAAAAGAAGTTTTCTTCTCAATGAATGGTTTTTCCTTCACGTTTCCCGAGGTAAACATTCAATTATAATCTTTTATAACCCAAAATGTAAAAAAAATTCAACTTAAAATCAATTATGAGATTATATGATCATTTAAAGGCATAAATAAAGCTTTTGAAGGCATAAGTGACTATAAAAGAAGTTTTCTTCTCAATGAATGGTTTTTGCTTCACGTTTCCCGAGGTAAACATTCAATTATAATCTGTTTTAACCCAAAACGTAAAAAAATTCAACTTAAAATAAGTTATAAGATTATATAATCATTTAAAGGGAGAAATAAAGCTTTTGAAGGCATAAGTGACTATAAAAGAAGTTTTCTTCTCAATGAATGCTTTTTCCTTCACGTTTCCCGAGGTAAACATTCAATTATAATCTGTTTTACCAAAAAATGTAAAAAAATTCAACTTAAAATCAATTATGAGATTATATGATCATTTAAAGGCATAAATAAAGCTTTTGAAGGCATAAGTGACTATAAAAGAAGTTTTCTTCTCAATGAATGGTTTTTGCATCATGTTTCCCGAGTTAAACATTCAATTATAATCTGTTTTAACCCAAAACGTAAAAAAATTCAACTTAAAATAAGTTATAAGATTATATAATCATTTAAAGGGAGAAATAAAGCTTTTGAAGGCATAAGTGACTATAAAAGAAGTTTTCTTCTCAATGAATGCTTTTTCCTTCACGTTTCCTGAGGTAAACATTCAATTATAATCTTTTATAACCCAAAATGTAAAAAAAATTCAACTTAAAATCAATTATGATATTATATGATCATTTAAAGGCATAAATAAAGCTTTTGAAGGCATAAGTGACTATAAAAGAAGTTTTCTTCTCAATGAATGGTTTTTGCTTCACGTTTCCCGAGGTAAACATTCAATTATAATCTGTTTTAACCCAAAACGTAAAAAAATTCAACTTAAAATAAGTTATAAGATTATATAATCATTTAAAGGGAGAAATAAAGCTTTTGAAGGCATAAGTGACTATAAAAGAAGTTTTCTTCTCAATGAATGGTTTTTGCATCATGTTTCCCGAGGTAAACATTCAATTATAATCTGTTTTAACCCAAAACGTAAAAAAATTCAACTTAAAATAAGTTATAAGATTATATAATCATTTAAAGGGAGAAATAAAGCTTTTGAAGGCATAAGTGACTATAAAAGAAGTTTTCTTCTCAATGAATGCTTTTTCCCTCACGTTTCCCGAGGTAAACATTCAATTATAATCTGTTTTACCAAAAAATGTAAAAAAATTCAACTTAAAATCAATTATGAGATTATATGATCATTTAAAGGCATAAATAAAGCTTTTGAAGGCATAAGTGACTATAAAAGAAGTTTTCTTCTCAATGAATGGTTTTTGCATCATGTTTCCCAAGGTAAACATTCAATTATAATCTGTTTTAACCCAAAACGTAAAAAAATTCAACTTAAAATAAGTTATAAGATTATATAATCATTTAAAGGGAGAAATAAAGCTTTTGAAGGCATAAGTGACTATAAAAGAAGTTTTCTTCTCAATGAATGCTTTTTCCCTCACGTTTCCCGAGGTAAACATTCAATTATAATCTGTTTTACCAAAAAATGTAAAAAAATTCAACTTAAAATCAATTATGAGATTATATGATCATTTAAAGGCATAAATAAAGCTTTTGAAGGCATAAGTTACTATAAAAGAAGTTTTCTTCTCAATGAATGGTTTTTGCATCACGTTTCCCGAGGTAAACATTCAATTATAATCTGTTTTAACCCAAAACGTAAAAAAATTCAACTTAAAATAAGTTATAAGATTATATAATCATTTAAAGGGAGAAATAAAGCTTTTGAAGGCATAAGTGACTATAAAAGAAGTTTTCTTCTCAATGAATGCTTTTTCCCTCACGTTTCCCGAGGTAAACATTCAATTATAATCTGTTTTACCAAAAAATGTAAAAAAATTCAACTTAAAATCAATTATGAGATTATATGATCATTTAAAGGCATAAATAAAGCTTTTGAAGGCATAAGTGACTATAAAAGAAGTTTTCTTCTCAATGAATGGTTTTTGCATCATGTTTCCCAAGGTAAACATTCAATTATAATCTGTTTTAACCCAAAACGTAAAAAAATTCAACTTAAAATAAGTTATAAGATTATATAATCATTTAAAGGGAGAAATAAAGCTTTTGAAGGCATAAGTGACTATAAAAGAAGTTTTCTTCTCAATGAATGCTTTTTCCTTCACGTTTCCTGAGGTAAACATTCAATTATAATCTTTTATAACCCAAAATGTAAAAAAAATTCAACTTAAAATCAATTATGATATTATATGATCATTTAAAGGCATAAATAAAGCTTTTGAAGGCATAAGTGACTATAAAAGAAGTTTTCTTCTCAATGAATGGTTTTTGCATCATGTTTCCCGAGTTAAACATTCAATTATAATCTGTTTTAACCCAAAACGTAAAAAAATTCAACTTAAAATAAGTTATAAGATTATATAATCATTTAAAGGGAGAAATAAAGCTTTTGAAGGCATAAGTGACTATAAAAGAAGTTTTCTTCTCAATGAATGCTTTTTCCTTCACGTTTCCTGAGGTAAACATTCAATTATAATCTTTTATAACCCAAAATGTAAAAAAAATTCAACTTAAAATCAATTATGATATTATATGATCATTTAAAGGCATAAATAAAGCTTTTGAAGGCATAAGTGACTATAAAAGAAGTTTTCTTCTCAATGAATGGTTTTTGCTTCACGTTTCCCGAGGTAAACATTCAATTATAATCTGTTTTAACCCAAAACGTAAAAAAATTCAACTTAAAATAAGTTATAAGATTATATAATCATTTAAAGGGAGAAATAAAGCTTTTGAAGGCATAAGTGACTATAAAAGAAGTTTTCTTCTCAATGAATGCTTTTTCCTTCACGTTTCCCGAGGTAAACATTCAATTATAATCTGTTTTACCAAAAAATGTAAAAAAATTCAACTTAAAATCAATTATGAGATTATATGATCATTTAAAGGCATAAATAAAGCTTTTGAAGGCATAAGTGACTATAAAAGAAGTTTTCTTCTCAATGAATGCTTTATCCTTCACGTTTCCCGAGGTAAACATTCAATTATAATCTGTTTTACCAAAAAATGTAAAAAAATTCAACTTAAAATCAATTATGAGATTATATGATCATTTAAAGGCATAAATAAAGCTTTTGAAGGCATAAGTGACTATAAAAGAAGTTTTCTTCTCAATGAATGGTTTTTGCATCATGTTTCCCGAGTTAAACATTCAATTATAATCTGTTTTAACCCAAAACGTAAAAAAATTCAACTTAAAATAAGTTATAAGATTATATAATCATTTAAAGGGAGAAATAAAGCTTTTGAAGGCATAAGTGACTATAAAAGAAGTTTTCTTCTCAATGAATGCTTTTTCCTTCACGTTTCCTGAGGTAAACATTCAATTATAATCTTTTATAACCCAAAATGTAAAAAAAATTCAACTTAAAATCAATTATGATATTATATGATCATTTAAAGGCATAAATAAAGCTTTTGAAGGCATAAGTGACTATAAAAGAAGTTTTCTTCTCAATGAATGGTTTTTGCTTCACGTTTCCCGAGGTAAACATTCAATTATAATCTGTTTTAACCCAAAACGTAAAAAAATTCAACTTAAAATAAGTTATAAGATTATATAATCATTTAAAGGGAGAAATAAAGCTTTTGAAGGCATAAGTGACTATAAAAGAAGTTTTCTTCTCAATGAATGCTTTTTCCTTCACGTTTCCCGAGGTAAACATTCAATTATAATCTGTTTTACCAAAAAATGTAAAAAAATTCAACTTAAAATCAATTATGAGATTATATGATCATTTAAAGGCATAAATAAAGCTTTTGAAGGCATAAGTGAATATAAAAGAAGTTTTCTTCTCAATGAATGCTTTATCCTTCACGTTTCCTGAGGTAAACATTCAATTATAATCTGTTTTACCAAAAAATGTAAAAAAATTCAACTTAAAATCAATTATGAGATTATATGATCATTTAAAGGCATAAATAAAGCTTTTGAAGGCATAAGTGACTATAAAAGAAGTTTTCTTCTCAATGAATTGTTTTTGCATCACGTTTCTCGAGGTAAACATTCAATTATAATCTGTTTTAACCCAAAATGTAAAAAAATTCAACTTAAAATAGGTTATAAGATTATATAATCATTTAAAAGGAGAAATAAAGCTTTTGAAGGCATAAGTGACTATAAAAGAAGTTTTCTTCTCAATGAATGCTTTTTCCTTCACGTTTCCCAAGGTAAACATTCACTTATAATCTGTTTTACCTAAAAATGTAAAAAAATTCAACTTAAAATCAATTATGAGATTATATGATCATTTAAAGGCATAAATAAAGCTTTTGAAGGCATAAGTGACTATAAAAGAAGTTTTCTTCTCAATGAATGGTTTTTGCATCATGTTTCCCGAGGTAAACATTCAATTATAATCTGTTTTAACCCAAAACGTAAAAAAATTCAACTTAAAATAAGTTATAAGATTATATAATCATTTAAAGGGAGAAATAAAGCTTTTGAAGGCATAAGTGACTATAAAAGAAGTTTTCTTCTCAATGAATGGTTTTTCCTTCACGTTTCCCGAGGTAAACATTCAATTATAATCTTTTATAACCCAAAATGTAAAAAAAATTCAACTTAAAATCAATTATGAGATTATATGATCATTTAAAGGCATAAATAAAGCTTTTGAAGGCATAAGTGACTATAAAAGAAGTTTTCTTCTCAATGAATGGTTTTTGCTTCACGTTTCCCGAGGTAAACATTCAATTATAATCTGTTTTAACCCAAAACGTAAAAAAATTCAACTTAAAATAAGTTATAAGATTATATAATCATTTAAAGGGAGAAATAAAGCTTTTGAAGGCATAAGTGACTATAAAAGAAGTTTTCTTCTCAATGAATGCTTTTTCCTTCACGTTTCCCGAGGTAAACATTCAATTATAATCTGTTTTACCAAAAAATGTAAAAAAATTCAACTTAAAATCAATTATGAGATTATATGATCATTTAAAGGCATAAATAAAGCTTTTGAAGGCATAAGTGACTATAAAAGAAGTTTTCTTCTCAATGAATGGTTTTTGCATCATGTTTCCCGAGTTAAACATTCAATTATAATCTGTTTTAACCCAAAACGTAAAAAAATTCAACTTAAAATAAGTTATAAGATTATATAATCATTTAAAGGGAGAAATAAAGCTTTTGAAGGCATAAGTGACTATAAAAGAAGTTTTCTTCTCAATGAATGCTTTTTCCTTCACGTTTCCTGAGGTAAACATTCAATTATAATCTTTTATAACCCAAAATGTAAAAAAAATTCAACTTAAAATCAATTATGATATTATATGATCATTTAAAGGCATAAATAAAGCTTTTGAAGGCATAAGTGACTATAAAAGAAGTTTTCTTCTCAATGAATGGTTTTTGCTTCACGTTTCCCGAGGTAAACATTCAATTATAATCTGTTTTAACCCAAAACGTAAAAAAATTCAACTTAAAATAAGTTATAAGATTATATAATCATTTAAAGGGAGAAATAAAGCTTTTGAAGGCATAAGTGACTATAAAAGAAGTTTTCTTCTCAATGAATGGTTTTTGCATCAT
This sequence comes from Theobroma cacao, assembly GCF_053813885.1. Taxonomy (NCBI): domain Eukaryota; kingdom Viridiplantae; phylum Streptophyta; class Magnoliopsida; order Malvales; family Malvaceae; genus Theobroma; species Theobroma cacao. Next base: position 20,988,796 of record NC_142643.1, read on the forward strand.
GTTTCCCGAGGTAAACATTCAATTATAATCTGTTTTAACCCAAAACGTAAAAAAATTCAACTTAAAATAAGTTATAAGATTATATAATCATTTAAAGGGAGAAATAAAGCTTTTGAAGGCATAAGTGACTATAAAAGAAGTTTTCTTCTCAATGAATGCTTTTTCCCTCACGTTTCCCGAGGTAAACATTCAATTATAATCTGTTTTACCAAAAAATGTAAAAAAATTCAACTTAAAATCAATTATGAGATTATATGATCATTTAAAGGCATAAATAAAGCTTTTGAAGGCATAAGTGACTATAAAAGAAGTTTTCTTCTCAATGAATGGTTTTTGCATCATGTTTCCCAAGGTAAACATTCAATTATAATCTGTTTTAACCCAAAACGTAAAAAAATTCAACTTAAAATAAGTTATAAGATTATATAATCATTTAAAGGGAGAAATAAAGCTTTTGAAGGCATAAGTGACTATAAAAGAAGTTTTCTTCTCAATGAATGCTTTTTCCCTCACGTTTCCCGAGGTAAACATTCAATTATAATCTGTTTTACCAAAAAATGTAAAAAAATTCAACTTAAAATCAATTATGAGATTATATGATCATTTAAAGGCATAAATAAAGCTTTTGAAGGCATAAGTGACTATAAAAGAAGTTTTCTTCTCAATGAATGGTTTTTGCATCACGTTTCCCGAGGTAAACATTCAATTATAATCTGTTTTAACCCAAAACGTAAAAAAATTCAACTTAAAATAAGTTATAAGATTATATAATCATTTAAAGGGAGAAATAAAGCTTTTGAAGGCATAAGTGACTATAAAAGAAGTTTTCTTCTCAATGAATGCTTTTTCCCTCACGTTTCCCGAGGTAAACATTCAATTATAATCTGTTTTACCAAAAAATGTAAAAAAATTCAACTTAAAATCAATTATGAGATTATATGATCATTTAAAGGCATAAATAAAGCTTTTGAAGGCATAAGTGACTATAAAAGAAGTTTTCTTCTCAATGAATGGTTTTTGCATCATGTTTCCCAAGGTAAACATTCAATTATAATCTGTTTTAACCCAAAACGTAAAAAAATTCAACTTAAAATAAGTTATAAGATTATATAATCATTTAAAGGGAGAAATAAAGCTTTTGAAGGCATAAGTGACTATAAAAGAAGTTTTCTTCTCAATGAATGGTTTTTGCATCATGTTTCCCGAGGTAAACATTCAATTATAATCTGTTTTAACCCAAAACGTAAAAAAATTCAACTTAAAATAAGTTATAAGATTATATAATCATTTAAAGGGAGAAATAAAGCTTTTGAAGGCATAAGTGACTATAAAAGAAGTTTTCTTCTCAATGAATGCTTTTTCCCTCACGTTTCCCGAGGTAAACATTCAATTATAATCTGTTTTACCAAAAAATGTAAAAAAATTCAACTTAAAATCAATTATGAGATTATATGATCATTTAAAGGCATAAATAAAGCTTTTGAAGGCATAAGTGACTATAAAAGAAGTTTTCTTCTCAATGAATGGTTTTTGCATCATGTTTCCTAAGGTAAACATTCAATTATAATCTGTTTTAACCCAAAACGTAAAAAAATTCAACTTAAAATAAGTTATAAGATTATATAATCATTTAAAGGGAGAAATAAAGCTTTTGAAGGCATAAGTGACTATAAAAGAAGTTTTCTTCTCAATGAATGGTTTTTGCATCATGTTTCCCGAGGTAAACATTCAATTATAATCTGTTTTAACCCAAAACGTAAAAAAATTCAACTTAAAATAAGTTATAAGATTATATAATCATTTAAAGGGAGAAATAAAGCTTTTGAAGGCATAAGTGACTATAAAAGAAGTTTTCTTCTCAATGAATGGTTTTTGCTTCACGTTTCTCGAGGCAAACATTTAATTATAATCTGTTTTAACCCAAAACGTAAAAAAAATTCAACTTAAAATCAATTATGAGATTATATGATCATTTAAAGGCATAAATAAAGCTTTTGAAGGCATAAGTGACTATAAAAGAAGTTTTCTTCTCAATGAATGGTTTTTGCATCACGTTTCCCGAGGTAAACATTCAATTATAATCTGTTTTAACCCAAAACGTAAAAAAATTCAACTTAAAATAAGTTATAAGATTATATAATCATTTAAAGGGAGAAATAAAGCTTTTGAAGGCATAAGTGACTATAAAAGAAGTTTTCTTCTCAATGAATGCTTTTTCCTTCACGTTTCCCGAGGTAAACATTCAATTATAATCTGTTTTACCAAAAAATGTAAAAAAATTCAACTTAAAATCAATTATGAGATTATATGATCATTTAAAGGCATAAATAAAGCTTTTGAAGGCATAAGTGACTATAAAAGAAGTTTTCTTCTCAATGAATTGTTTTTGCATCACGTTTCTCGAGGTAAACATTCAATTATAATCTGTTTTAACCCAAAATGTAAAAAAATTCAACTCAAAATAGGTTATAAGATTATATAATCATTTAAAAGGAGAAATAAAGCTTTTGAAGGCATAAGTGACTATAAAAGAAGTTTTCTTCTCAATGAATGCTTTTTCCTTCACGTTTCCCAAGGTAAACATTCAATTATAATCTGTTTTACCTAAAAATGTAAAAAAATTCAACTTAAAATCAATTATGAGATTATATGATCATTTAAAGGCATAAATAAAGCTTTTGAAGGCATAAGTGACTATAAAAGAAGTTTTCTTCTCAATGAATGGTTTTTGCATCATGTTTCCTGAGGTAAACATTCAATTATAATCTGTTTTAACCCAAAACGTAAAAAAATTCAACTTAAAATAAGTTATAAGATTATATAATCATTTAAAGGGAGAAATAAAGCTTTTGAAGGCATAAGTGACTATAAAAGAAGTTTTCTTCTCAATGAATACTTTTTCCTTCACGTTTCCTGAGGTAAACATTCAATTATAATCTTTTATAACCCAAAATGTAAAAAAAATTCAACTTAAAATCAATTATGAGATTATATGATCATTTAAAGGCATAAATAAAGCTTTTGAAGGCATAAGTGACTATAAAAGAAGTTTTCTTCTCAATGAATGGTTTTTGCTTCACGTTTCCCGAGGTAAACATTCAATTATAATCTGTTTTAACCCAAAACGTAAAAAAATTCAAATTTAAAATAAGTTATAAAATTATATAATCATTTAAAGGGAGAAATAAAGCTTTTGAAGGCATAAGTGACTATAAAAGAAGTTTTCTTCTCAATGAATGCTTTTTCCTTCACGTTTCCCGAGGTAAACATTCAATTACAATCTGTTTTACCTAAAAATGTAAAAAAATTCAATTTAAAATCAATTATGAGAATATATGATCATTTAAAGGCATAAATAAAGCTTTTGAAGGCATAAGTGACTATAAAAGAAGTTTTCTTCTCAATGAATTGTTTTTGCATCACGTTTCCCGAGGTAAACATTCAATTATAATCTGTTTTAACCCAAAACGTAAAAAAATTCAACTTAAAATAAGTTATAAGATTATATAATCATTTAAAGGGAGAAATAAAGCTTTTGAAGGCATAAGTGACTATAAAAGAAGTTTTCTTCTCAATGAATGCTTTTTCCTTCACGTTTCCCGAGGCAAACATTCAATTATAATCTGTTTTACCAAAAAATGTAAAAAAATTCAACTTAAAATCAATTATGAGATTATATGACCATTTAAAGGCATAAATAAAGCTTTTGAAGGCATAAGTGACTATAAAAGAAGTTTTCTTCTCAATGAATTGTTTTTGCATCACATTTCTCGAGGTAAACATTCAATTATAAGCTGTTTTAACCCAAAATATAAAAAAATTCAACTTAAAATAGGTTATAAGATTATATAATCATTTAAAAGGAGAAATAAAGCTTTTGAATGCATAAGTGACTATAAAAAAAGTTTTCTTCTCAATGAATGGTTTTTGCTTCACGTTTCCCGAGGTAAACATTCAATTATAATCTGTTTTAACCCAAAACGTAAAAAAATTCAACTTAAAATAAGTTATAAGATTATATAATCATTTAAAGGGAGAAATAAAGCTTTTGAAGGCATAAGTGACTATAAAAGAAGTTTTCTTCTCAACGAATGGTTTTTGCTTCACGTTTCCCGAGGTAAACATTCAATTATAATCTTTTATAACCCAAAAGGTAAAAAAAATTCAACTTAAAATCAATTATGAGATTATATGATCATTTAAAGGCATAAATAAAGCTTTTGAAGGCATAAGTGACTATAAAAGAAGTTTTCTTCTCAATGAATGGTTTTTGCATCACGTTTCTCGAGGTAAACATTCAATTATAATCTGTTTTAACCTAAAATGTAAAAAAATTCAACTTAAAATAAGTTATAAGATTATATAATCATTTAAAGGGAGAAATAAAGCTTTTGAAGGCATAGGTGAAAATAAAATAAGTTTTCTTCTCAATGAATGCTTTTTCCTTCACGTTTTCCAAGGTAAACATTCAATTACAATCTGTTTTACCTAAAAATGTAAAAAAATTCAACTTAAAATCAATTATGAGATTATATGATCATTTAAAGGCATAAATAAAGCTTTTGAAGGCATAAGTGACTATAAAAGAAGTTTTCTTCTCAATGAATTATTTTTGCATCACATTTCTCGAGGTAAACATTCAATTATAAGCTGTTTTAACCCAAAATGTAAAAAAATTCAACTTAAAATAGGTTATAAGATTATATAATCATTTAAAAGGAGAAATAAAGCTTTTGAATGCATAAGTGACTATAAAAGAAGTTTTCTTCTCAATGAATGGTTTTTGCTTCACGTTTCCCGAGGTAAACATTCAATTATAATCTGTTTTAACCCAAAACGTAAAAAAATTCAACTTAAAATAAGTTATAAGATTATATAATCATTTAAAGGGAGAAATAAAGCTTTTGAAGGCATAAGTGACTATAAAAGAAGTTTTCTTCTCAATGAATGGTTTTTGCTTCACGTTTCCCGAGGTAAACATTCAATTATAATCTTTTATAACCCAAAAGGTAAAAAAAATTCAACTTAAAATCAATTATGAGATTATATGATCATTTAAAGGCATAAATAAAGCTTTTGAAGGCATAAGTGACTATAAAAGAAGTTTTCTTCTCAATGAATCGTTTTTGCATCACGTTTCTCGAGGTAAACATTCAATTATAATCTGTTTTAACCTAAAATGTAAAAAAATTCAACTTAAAATAAGTTATAAAATTATATAATCATTTAAAGGGAGAAATAAAGCTTTTGAAGGCATAAGTGAAAATAAAATAAGTTTTCTTCTCAATGAATGCTTTTTCCTTCACGTTTTCCGAGGTAAACATTCAATTATAATCTGTTTTACCAAAAAATGTAAAAAAATTAAACTTAAAATCAATTATGAGATTATATGACCATTTAAAGGCATAAATAAAGCTTTTGAAGGCATAAGTGACTATAAAAGAAGTTTTCTTCTCAATGAATGGTTTTTGCTTCACGTTTCCCGAGGTAAACATTCAATTATAATCTGTTTTAACCCAAAACGTAAAAAAATTCAACTTAAAATAAGTTATAAGATTATATAATCATTTAAAGGGAGAAATAAAGCTTTTGAAGGCATAAGTGAAAATAAAATAAGTTTTCTTCTCAATGAATGCTTTTTCCTTCACGTTTTCCAAGGTAAACATTCAATTACAATCTGTTTTACCTAAAAATGTAAAAAAATTAAACTTAAAATCAATTATGAGATTATATGATCATTTAAAGGCATAAATAAAGCTTTTGAAGGCATAAGTGACTATAAAAGAAGTTTTCTTCTCAATGAATGGTTTTTGCATCACGTTTCCCGAGGTAAACATTCAATTATAATCTGTTTTAACCCAAAACGTAAAAAAATTCAACTTAAAATAAGTTATAAGATTATATAATCATTTAAAGGGAGAAATAAAGCTTTTGAAGGCATAAGTGACTATAAAAGAAGTTTTCTTCTCAATGAATGCTTTTTCCTTCACGTTTCCCGAGGTAAACATTCAATTATAATCTGTTTTACCAAAAAATGTAAAAAAATTCAACTTAAAATCAATTATGAGATTATATGATCATTTAAAGGCATAAATAAAGCTTTTGAAGGCATAAGTGACTATAAAAGAAGTTTTCTTCTCAATGAATTGTTTTTGCATCACGTTTCTCGAGGTAAACATTCAATTATAATCTGTTTTAACCCAAAATGTAAAAAAATTCAACTTAAAATAGGTTATAAGATTATATAATCATTTAAAAGGAGAAATAAAGCTTTTGAAGGCATAAGTGACTATAAAAGAAGTTTTCTTCTCAATGAATGCTTTTTCCTTCACGTTTCCCAAGGTAAACATTCAATTATAATCTGTTTTACCTAAAAATGTAAAAAAATTCAACTTAAAATCAATTATGAGATTATATGATCATTTAAAGGCATAAATAAAGCTTTTGAAGGCATAAGTGACTATAAAAGAAGTTTTCTTCTCAATGAATGGTTTTTGCATCACGTTTCTCGAGGTAAACATTCAATTATAATCTGTTTTAACCTAAAATGTAAAAAAATTCAACTTAAAATAAGTTATAAGATTATATAATCATTTAAAGGGAGAAATAAAGCTTTTGAAGGCATAAGTGAAAATAAAATAAGTTTTCTTCTCAATGAATGCTTTTTCCTTCACGTTTTCCAAGGTAAACATTCAATTACAATCTGTTTTACCTAAAAATGTAAAAAAATTCAACTTAAAATCAATTATGAGATTATATGATCATTTAAAGGCATAAATAAAGCTTTTGAAGGCATAAGTGACTATAAAAGAAGTTTTCTTCTCAATGAATTGTTTTTGCATCACGTTTCTCGAGGTAAACATTCAATTATAATCTGTTTTAACCCAAAATGTAAAAAAATTCAACTTAAAATAGGTTATAAGATTATATAATCATTTAAAAGGAGAAATAAAGCTTTTGAAGGCATAAGTGACTATAAAAGAAGTTTTCTTCTCAATGAATGCTTTTTCCTTCACGTTTCCCAAGGTAAACATTCAATTATAATCTGTTTTACCTAAAAATGTAAAAAAATTCAACTTAAAATCAATTATGAGATTATATGATCATTTAAAGGCATAAATAAAGCTTTTGAAGGCATAAGTGACTATAAAAGAAGTTTTCTTCTCAATGAATGGTTTTTGCATCATGTTTCCCGAGGTAAACATTCAATTATAATCTGTTTTAACCCAAAACGTAAAAAAATTCAACTTAAAATAAGTTATAAGATTATATAATCATTTAAAGGGAGAAATAAAGCTTTTGAAGGCATAAGTGACTATAAAAGAAGTTTTCTTCTCAATGAATGGTTTTTCCTTCACGTTTCCCGAGGTAAACATTCAATTATAATCTTTTATAACCCAAAATGTAAAAAAAATTCAACTTAAAATCAATTATGAGATTATATGATCATTTAAAGGCATAAATAAAGCTTTTGAAGGCATAAGTGACTATAAAAGAAGTTTTCTTCTCAATGAATTGTTTTTGCATCACGTTTCTCGAGGTAAACATTCAATTATAATCTGTTTTAACCTAAAATGTAAAAAAATTCAACTTAAAATAAGTTATAAGATTATATAATCATTTAAAGGGAGAAATAAAGCTTTTGAAGGCATAAGTGAAAATAAAATAAGTTTTCTTCTCAATGAATGCTTTTTCCTTCACGTTTTCCAAGGTAAACATTTAATTACAATCTGTTTTACCTAAAAATGTAAAAAAAATTCAACTTAAAATCAATTATGAGATTATATGATCATTTAAAGGCATAAATAAAGCTTTTGAAGGCATAAGTGACTATAAAAGAAGTTTTCTTCTCAATGAATGGTTTTTGCATCACGTTTCTCGAGGTAAACATTCAATTATAATCTGTTTTAACCCAAAACGTAAAAAAATTCAACTTAAAATAAGTTATAAGATTATATAATCATTTAAAGGGAGAAATAAAGCTTTTGAAGGCATAAGTGAAAATAAAATAAGTTTTCTTCTCAATGAATGCTTTTTCCTTCACGTTTTCCAAGGTAAACATTCAATTACAATCTGTTTTGCCTAAAAATGTAAAAAAATTAAACTTAAAATCAATTATGAGATTATATGATCATTTAAAGGCATAAATAAAGCTTTTGAAGGCATAAGTGACTATAAAACAAGTTTTCTTCTCAATGAATGGTTTTTGCTTCACGTTTCCCGAGGTAAACATTCAATTATAATCTTTTATAACCCAAAAGGTAAAAAAAATTCAACTTAAAATCAATTATGAGATTATATGATCATTTAAAGGCAGAAATAAAGCTTTTGAAGGCATAAGTGACTATAAAAGAAGTTTTCTTCTCAATGAATGGTTTTTTCTTCACGTTTCCCGAGGTAAACATTCAATTATAATCTGTTTTAACCCAAAACGTAAAAAAATTCAACTTAAAATAAGTTATAAGATTATATAATCATTTAAAGGCATAAATAAAGCTTTTGAAGGCATAAGTGACTATAAAAGAAGTTTTCTTCTCAATGAATCGTTTTTGCATCACGTTTCTCGAGGTAAACATTCAATTATAATCTGTTTTAACCCAAAATGTAAAAAAATTCAACTTAAAATAAGTTATAAGATTATATAATCATTTAAAGGGAGAAATAAAGCTTTTGAAGGCATAAGTGACAATAAAAGAAGTTTTCTTCTCAATGAATGCTTTTTCCTTCACATTTCCCAAGGTAAACATTCAATTATAATCTGTTTTACCTAAAAATATAAAAAAATTCAACTTAAAATCAATTATGAGATTATATGATCATTTAAAGGCATAAATAAAGCTTTTGAAGGCATAAGTGACTATAAAAGAAGTTTTCTTCTCAATGAATGGTTTTTGCATCACGTTTCCCGAGGTAAACATTCAATTATAATCTGTTTTAACCCAAAACGTAAAAAAATTCAACTTAAAATAAGTTATAAGATTATATAATCATTTAAAGGGAGAAATAAAGCTTTTGAAGGCATAAGTGACTATAAAAGAAGTTTTCTTCTCAATGAATGCTTTTTCCTTCACGTTTCCCGAGGTAAACATTCAATTATAATCTGTTTTACCAAAAAATGTAAAAAAATTCAACTTAAAATCAATTATGAGATTATATGATCATTTAAAGGCATAAATAAAGCTTTTGAAGGCATAAGTGACTATAAAAGAAGTTTTCTTCTCAATGAATTGTTTTTGCATCACGTTTCTCGAGGTAAACATTCAATTATAATCTGTTTTAACCCAAAATGTAAAAAAATTCAACTTAAAATAGGTTATAAGATTATATAATCATTTAAAAGGAGAAATAAAGCTTTTGAAGGCATAAGTGACTATAAAAGAAGTTTTCTTCTCAATGAATGCTTTTTCCTTCACGTTTCCCGAGGTAAACATTCAATTATAATCTGTTTTACCAAAAAATGTAAAAAAATTCAACTTAAAATCAATTCTGAGATTATATGATCATTTAAAGGCATAAATAAAGCTTTTGAAGGCATAAGTGACTATAAAAGAAGTTTTCTTCTCAATGAATGGTTTTTGCATCATGTTTCCCGAGGTAAACATTCAATTATAATCTGTTTTAACCCAAAACGTAAAAAAATTCAACTTAAAATAAGTTATAAGATTATATAATCATTTAAAGGGAGAAATAAAGCTTTTGAAGGCATAAGTGACTATAAAAGAAGTTTTCTTCTCAATGAATGCTTTTTCCTTCACGTTTCCTGAGGTAAACATTCAATTATAATCTTTTATAACCCAAAATGTAAAAAAAATTCAACTTAAAATCAATTATGATATTATATGATCATTTAAAGGCATAAATAAAGCTTTTGAAGGCATAAGTGACTATAAAAGAAGTTTTCTTCTCAATGAATGGTTTTTGCTTCACGTTTCCCGAGGTAAACATTCAATTATAATATGTTTTAACCCAAAACGTAAAAAAATTCAACTTAAAATAAGTTATAAGATTATATAATCATTTAAAGGGAGAAATAAAGCTTTTGAAGGCATAAGTGACTATAAAAGAAGTTTTCTTCTCAATGAATGCTTTTTCCTTCACGTTTCCCGAGGTAAACATTCAATTATAATCTGTTTTACCAAAAAATGTAAAAAAATTCAACTTAAAATCAATTCTGAGATTATATGATCATTTAAAGGCATAAATAAAGCTTTTGAAGGCATAAGTGACTATAAAAGAAGTTTTCTTCTCAATGAATGGTTTTTGCATCATGTTTCCCGAGGTAAACATTCAATTATAATCTGTTTTAACCCAAAACGTAAAAAAATTCAACTTAAAATAAGTTATAAGATTATATAATCATTTAAAGGGAGAAATAAAGCTTTTGAAGGCATAAGTGACTATAAAAGAAGTTTTCTTCTCAATGAATGGTTTTCGCTTCACGTTTCCCGAGGCAAACATTTAATTATAATCTGTTTTAACCCAAAACGTAAAAAAAATTCAACTTAAAATCAATTATGAGATTATATGATCATTTAAAGGCATAAATAAAGCTTTTGAAGGCATAAGTGACTATAAAAGAAGTTTTCTTCTCAATGAATGGTTTTTGCATCACGTTTCCCAAGGTAAACATTCAATTATAATCTGTTTTAACCCAAAACGTAAAAAAATTCAACTTAAAATAAGTTATAAGATTATATAATCATTTAAAGGGAGAAATAAAGCTTTTGAAGGCATAAGTGACTATAAAAGAAGTTTTCTTCTCAATGAATGGTTTTTGCATCATGTTTCCCGAGGTAAACATTCAATTATAATCTGTTTTAACCCAAAACGTAAAAAAATTCAACTTAAAATAAGTTATAAGATTATATAATCATTTAAAGGGAGAAATAAAGCTTTTGAAGGCATAAGTGACTATAAAAGAAGTTTTCTTCTCAATGAATGGTTTTTGCTTCACGTTTCTCGAGGCAAACATTTAATTATAATCTGTTTTAACCCAAAACGTAAAAAAAATTCAACTTAAAATCAATTATGAGATTATATGATCATTTAAAGGCATAAATAAAGCTTTTGAAGGCATAAGTGACTATAAAAGAAGTTTTCTTCTCAATGAATCGTTTTTGCATCACGTTTCTCGAGGTAAACATTCAATTATAATCTGTTTTAACCCAAAACGTAAAAAAATTCAACTTAAAATAAGTTATAAGATTATATAATCATTTAAAGGGAGAAATAAAGCTTTTGAAGGCATAAGTGACTATAAAAGAAGTTTTCTTCTCAATGAATGCTTTTTCCTTCACGTTTCCCAAGGTAAACATTCAATTATAATCTGTTTTACCTAAAAATGTAAAAAAATTCAACTTAAAATCAATTATGAGATTATATGATCATTTAAAGGCATAAATAAAGCTTTTGAAGGCATAAGTGACTATAAAAGAAGTTTTCTTCTCAATGAATGGTTTTTGCATCATGTTTCCCAAGGTAAACATTCAATTATAATCTGTTTTAACCCAAAACGTAAAAAAATTCAACTTAAAATAAGTTATAAGATTATATAATCATTTAAAGGGAGAAATAAAGCTTTTGAAGGCATAAGTGACTATAAAAGAAGTTTTCTTCTCAATGAATGGTTTTTGCTTCACGTTTCTCGAGGTAAACATTCAATTATAATCTGTTTTACCTAAAAATGTAAAAAAATTCAACTTAAAATCAATTATGAGATTATATGATCATTTAAAGGCATAAATAAAGCTTTTGAAGGCATAAGTGACTATAAAAGAAGTTTTCTTCTCAATGAATGGTTTTTGCATCACGTTTCTCGAGGTAAACATTCAATTATAATCTGTTTTAACCTAAAATGTAAAAAAATTCAACTTAAAATAAGTTATAAGATTATATAATCATTTAAAGGGAGAAATAAAGCTTTTGAAGGCATAAGTGAAAATAAAATAAGTTTTCTTCTCAATGAATGCTTTTTCCTTCACGTTTTCCAAGGTAAACATTCAATTACAATCTGTTTTACCTAAAAATGTAAAAAAATTAAACTTAAAATCAATTATGAGATTATATGATCATTTAAAGGCATAAATAAAGCTTTTGAAGGCATAAGTGACTATAAAAGAAGTTTTCTTCTCAATGAATGGTTTTTGCTTCACGTTTCCCGAGGTAAACATTCAATTATAATCTTTTATAACCCAAAAGGTAAAAAAAATTCAACTTAAAATCAATTATGAGATTATATGATCATTTAAAGGCATAAATAAAGCTTTTGAAGGCATAAGTGACTATAAAAGAAGTTTTCTTCTCAATGAATGGTTTTTGCTTCACGTTTCCCGAGGTAAACATTCAATTATAATCTGTTTTAACCCAAAACGTAAAAAAATTCAACTTAAAATAAGTTATAAGATTATATAATCATTTAAAGGGAGAAATAAAGCTTTTGAAGGCATAAGTGACTATAAAAGAAGTTTTCTTCTCAATGAATGCTTTTTCCCTCACGTTTCCCGAGGTAAACATTCAATTATAATCTGTTTTACCAAAAAATGTAAAAAAATTCAACTTAAAATCAATTATGAGATTATATGATCATTTAAAGGCATAAATAAAGCTTTTGAAGGCATAAGTGACTATAAAAGAAGTTTTCTTCTCAATGAATGGTTTTTGCATCATGTTTCCCAAGGTAAACATTCAATTATAATCTGTTTTAACCCAAAACGTAAAAAAATTCAACTTAAAATAAGTTATAAGATTATATAATCATTTAAAGGGAGAAATAAAGCTTTTGAAGGCATAAGTGACTATAAAAGAAGTTTTCTTCTCAATGAATGGTTTTTGCATCATGTTTCCCGAGGTAAACATTCAATTATAATCTGTTTTAACCCAAAACGTAAAAAAATTCAACTTAAAATAAGTTATAAGATTATATAATCATTTAAAGGGAGAAATAAAGCTTTTGAAGGCATAAGTGACTATAAAAGAAGTTTTCTTCTCAATGAATGGTTTTTGCTTCACGTTTCTCGAGGCAAACATTTAATTATAATCTGTTTTAACCCAAAACGTAAAAAAAATTCAACTTAAAATCAATTATGAGATTATATGATCATTTAAAGGCATAAATAAAGCTTTTGAAGGCATAAGTGACTATAAAAGAAGTTTTCTTCTCAATGAATGGTTTTTGCTTCACGTTTCCCGAGGTAAACATTCAATTATAATCTGTTTTAACCCAAAACGTAAAAAAATTCAACTTAAAATAAGTTATAAGATTATATAATCATTTAAAGGGAGAAATAAAGCTTTTGAAGGCATAAGTGACTATAAAAGAAGTTTTCTTCTCAATGAATGGTTTTCGCTTCACGTTTCCCGAGGCAAACATTTAATTATAATCTGTTTTAACCCAAAACGTAAAAAAAATTCAACTTAAAATCAATTATGAGATTATATGATCATTTAAAGGCATAAATAAAGCTTTTGAAGGCATAAGTGACTATAAAAGAAGTTTTCTTCTCAATGAATCGTTTTTGCATCACGTTTCTCGAGGTAAACATTCAATTATAATCTGTTTTAACCCAAAATGTAAAAAAATTCAACTTAAAATAAGTTATAAGATTATATAATCATTTAAAGGGAGAAATAAAGCTTTTGAAGGCATAAGTGACTATAAAAGAAGTTTTCTTCTCAATGAATGCTTTTTCCTTCACGTTTCCCAAGGTAAACATTCAATTATAATCTGTTTTACCTAAAAATGTAAAAAAATTCAACTTAAAATCAATTATGAGATTATATGATCATTTAAAGGCATAAATAAAGCTTTTGAAGGCATAAGTGACTATAAAAGAAGTTTTCTTCTCAATGAATGGTTTTTGCATCATGTTTCCCAAGGTAAACATTCAATTATAATCTGTTTTAACCCAAAACGTAAAAAAATTCAACTTAAAATAAGTTATAAGATTATATAATCATTTAAAGGGAGAAATAAAGCTTTTGAAGGCATAAGTGACTATAAAAGAAGTTTTCTTCTCAATGAATGGTTTTTGCTTCACGTTTCTCGAGGTAAACATTCAATTATAATCTGTTTTACCTAAAAATGTAAAAAAATTCAACTTAAAATCAATTATGAGATTATATGATCATTTAAAGGCATAAATAAAGCTTTTGAAGGCATAAGTGACTATAAAAGAAGTTTTCTTCTCAATGAATGGTTTTTGCATCACGTTTCTCGAGGTAAACATTCAATTATAATCTGTTTTAACCTAAAATGTAAAAAAATTCAACTTAAAATAAGTTATAAGATTATATAATCATTTAAAGGGAGAAATAAAGCTTTTGAAGGCATAAGTGAAAATAAAATAAGTTTTCTTCTCAATGAATGCTTTTTCCTTCACGTTTTCCAAGGTAAACATTCAATTACAATCTGTTTTACCTAAAAATGTAAAAAAATTAAACTTAAAATCAATTATGAGATTATATGATCATTTAAAGGCATAAATAAAGCTTTTGAAGGCATAAGTGACTATAAAAGAAGTTTTCTTCTCAATGAATGGTTTTTGCTTCACGTTTCCCGAGGTAAACATTCAATTATAATCTTTTATAACCCAAAAGGTAAAAAAAATTCAACTTAAAATCAATTATGAGATTATATGATCATTTAAAGGCATAAATAAAGCTTTTGAAGGCATAAGTGACTATAAAAGAAGTTTTCTTCTCAATGAATGGTTTTTGCTTCACGTTTCCCGAGGTAAACATTCAATTATAATCTGTTTTAACCCAAAACGTAAAAAAATTCAACTTAAAATAAGTTATAAGATTATATAATCATTTAAAGGGAGAAATAAAGCTTTTGAAGGCATAAGTGACTATAAAAGAAGTTTTCTTCTCAATGAATGCTTTTTCCCTCACGTTTCCCGAGGTAAACATTCAATTATAATCTGTTTTACCAAAAAATGTAAAAAAATTCAACTTAAAATCAATTATGAGATTATATGATCATTTAAAGGCATAAATAAAGCTTTTGAAGGCATAAGTGACTATAAAAGAAGTTTTCTTCTCAATGAATGGTTTTTGCATCATGTTTCCCAAGGTAAACATTCAATTATAATCTGTTTTAACCCAAAACGTAAAAAAATTCAACTTAAAATAAGTTATAAGATTATATAATCATTTAAAGGGAGAAATAAAGCTTTTGAAGGCATAAGTGACTATAAAAGAAGTTTTCTTCTCAATGAATGGTTTTTGCATCATGTTTCCCGAGGTAAACATTCAATTATAATCTGTTTTAACCCAAAACGTAAAAAAATTCAACTTAAAATAAGTTATAAGATTATATAATCATTTAAAGGGAGAAATAAAGCTTTTGAAGGCATAAGTGACTATAAAAGAAGTTTTCTTCTCAATGAATGGTTTTTGCTTCACGTTTCTCGAGGCAAACATTTAATTATAATCTGTTTTAACCCAAAACGTAAAAAAAATTCAACTTAAAATCAATTATGAGATTATATGATCATTTAAAGGCATAAATAAAGCTTTTGAAGGCATAAGTGACTATAAAAGAAGTTTTCTTCTCAATGAATGGTTTTTGCTTCACGTTTCCCGAGGTAAACATTCAATTATAATCTGTTTTAACCCAAAACGTAAAAAAATTCAACTTAAAATAAGTTATAAGATTATATAATCATTTAAAGGGAGAAATAAAGCTTTTGAAGGCATAAGTGACTATAAAAGAAGTTTTCTTCTCAATGAATGGTTTTCGCTTCACGTTTCCCGAGGCAAACATTTAATTATAATCTGTTTTAACCCAAAACGTAAAAAAAATTCAACTTAAAATCAATTATGAGATTATATGATCATTTAAAGGCATAAATAAAGCTTTTGAAGGCATAAGTGACTATAAAAGAAGTTTTCTTCTCAATGAATCGTTTTTGCATCACGTTTCTCGAGGTAAACATTCAATTATAATCTGTTTTAACCCAAAATGTAAAAAAATTCAACTTAAAATAAGTTATAAGATTATATAATCATTTAAAGGGAGAAATAAAGCTTTTGAAGGCATAAGTGACAATAAAAGAAGTTTTCTTCTCAATGAATGCTTTTTCCTTCACGTTTCCCAAGGTAAACATTCAATTATAATCTGTTTTACCTAAAAATGTAAAAAAATTCAACTTAAAATCAATTATGAGATTATATGATCATTTAAAGGCATAAATAAAGCTTTTGAAGGCATAAGTGACTATAAAAGAAGTTTTCTTCTCAATGAATGGTTTTTGCATCACGTTTCTCGAGGTAAACATTCAATTATAATCTGTTTTAACCTAAAATGTAAAAAAATTCAACTTAAAATAAGTTATAAGATTATATAATCATTTAAAGGGAGAAATAAAGCTTTTGAAGGCATAAGTGAAAATAAAATAAGTTTTCTTCTCAATGAATGCTTTTTCCTTCACGTTTTCCAAGGTAAACATTCAATTACAATCTGTTTTACCTAAAAATGTAAAAAAATTAAACTTAAAATCAATTATGAGATTATATGATCATTTAAAGGCATAAATAAAGCTTTTGAAGGCATAAGTGACTATAAAAGAAGTTTTCTTCTCAATGAATGGTTTTTGCTTCACGTTTCCCGAGGTAAACATTCAATTATAATCTTTTATAACCCAAAAGGTAAAAAAAATTCAACTTAAAATCAATTATGAGATTATATGATCATTTAAAGGCATAAATAAAGCTTTTGAAGGCATAAGTGACTATAAAAGAAGTTTTCTTCTCAATGAATGGTTTTTGCTTCACGTTTCCCGAGGTAAACATTCAATTATAATCTGTTTTAACCCAAAACGTAAAAAAATTCAACTTAAAATAAGTTATAAGATTATATAATCATTTAAAGGGAGAAATAAAGCTTTTGAAGGCATAAGTGACTATAAAAGAAGTTTTCTTCTCAATGAATGCTTTTTCCCACACGTTTCCCGAGGTAAACATTCAATTATAATCTGTTTTACCAAAAAATGTAAAAAAATTCAACTTAAAATCAATTATGAGATTATATGATCATTTAAAGGCATAAATAAAGCTTTTGAAGGCATAAGTGACTATAAAAGAAGTTTTCTTCTCAATGAATGGTTTTTGCATCATGTTTCCCGAGGTAAACATTCAATTATAATCTGTTTTAACCCAAAACGTAAAAAAATTCAACTTAAAATAAGTTATAAGATTATATAATCATTTAAAGGGAGAAATAAAGCTTTTGAAGGCATAAGTGACTATAAAAGAAGTTTTCTTCTCAATGAATGGTTTTTGCATCATGTTTCCCGAGGTAAACATTCAATTATAATCTGTTTTAACCCAAAACGTAAAAAAATTCAACTTAAAATAAGTTATAAGATTATATAATCATTTAAAGGGAGAAATAAAGCTTTTGAAGGCATAAGTGACTATAAAAGAAGTTTTCTTCTCAATGAATGGTTTTTGCTTCACGTTTCTCGAGGCAAACATTTAATTATAATCTGTTTTAACCCAAAACGTAAAAAAAATTCAACTTAAAATCAATTATGAGATTATATGATCATTTAAAGGCATAAATAAAGCTTTTGAAGGCATAAGTGACTATAAAAGAAGTTTTCTTCTCAATGAATCGTTTTTGCATCACGTTTCTCGAGGTAAACATTCAATTATAATCTGTTTTAACCCAAAAGGTAAAAAAATTCAACTTAAAATAAGTTATAAGATTATATAATCATTTAAAGGGAGAAATAAAGCTTTTGAAGGCATAAGTGACAATAAAAGAAGTTTTCTTCTCAATGAATGCTTTTTCCTTCACGTTTCCCAAGGTAAACATTCAATTATAATCTGTTTTACCTAAAAATGTAAAAAAATTCAACTTAAAATCAATTATGAGATTATATGATCATTTAAAGGCATAAATAAAGCTTTTGAAGGCATAAGTGACTATAAAAGAAGTTTTCTTCTCAATGAATGGTTTTTGCATCACGTTTCCCGAGGTAAACATTCAATTATAATCTGTTTTAACCCAAAACGTAAAAAAATTCAACTTAAAATAAGTTATAAGATTATATAATCATTTAAAGGGAGAAATAAAGCTTTTGAAGGCATAAGTGACTATAAAAGAAGTTTTCTTCTCAATGAATGCTTTTTCCTTCACGTTTCCCGAGGTAAACATTCAATTATAATCTGTTTTACCAAAAAATGTAAAAAAATTCAACTTAAAATCAATTATGAGATTATATGATCATTTAAAGGCATAAATAAAGCTTTTGAAGGCATAAGTGACTATAAAAGAAGTTTTCTTCTCAATGAATTGTTTTTGCATCACGTTTCTCGAGGTAAACATTCAATTATAATCTGTTTTAACCCAAAATGTAAAAAAATTCAACTTAAAATAGGTTATAAGATTATATAATCATTTAAAAGGAGAAATAAAGCTTTTGAAGGCATAAGTGACTATAAAAGAAGTTTTCTTCTCAATGAATGCTTTTTCCTTCACGTTTCCCAAGGTAAACATTCAATTATAATCTGTTTTACCTAAAAATGTAAAAAAATTCAACTTAAAATCCATTATGAGATTATATGATCATTTAAAGGCATAAATAAAGCTTTTGAAGGCATAAGTGACTATAAAAGAAGTTTTCTTCTCAATGAATGGTTTTTGCTTCACGTTTCCCGAGGTAAACATTCAATTATAATCTGTTTTAACCCAAAACGTAAAAAAATTCAACTTAAAATAAGTTATAAGATTATATAATCATTTAAAGGGAGAAATAAAGCTTTTGAAGGCATAAGTGACTATAAAAGAAGTTTTCTTCTCAATGAATGCTTTTTCCTTCACGTTTCCCGAGGTAAACATTCAATTATAATCTGTTTTACCAAAAAATGTAAAAAAATTCAACTTAAAATCAATTGTGAGATTATATGATCATTTAAAGGCATAAATAAAGCTTTTGAAGGCATAAGTGACTATAAAAGAAGTTTTCTTCTCAATGAATGGTTTTTGCATCATGTTTCCCGAGGTAAACATTCAATTATAATCTGTTTTAACCCAAAACGTAAAAAAATTCAACTTAAAATAAGTTATAAGATTATATAATCATTTAAAGGGAGAAATAAAGCTTTTGAAGGCATAAGTGACTATAAAAGAAGTTTTCTTCTCAATGAATGGTTTTTGCTTCACGTTTCCCGAGGTAAACATTCAATTATAATCTGTTTTAACCCAAAACGTAAAAAAATTCAACTTAAAATAAGTTATAAGATTATATAATCATTTAAAGGGAGAAATAAAGCTTTTGAAGGCATAAGTGACTATAAAAGAAGTTTTCTTCTCAACGAATGGTTTTTGCTTCACGTTTCCCGAGGTAAACTTTCAATTATAATCTTTTATAACCCAAAAGGTAAAAAAAATTCAACTTAAAATCAATTATGAGATTATATGATCATTTAAAGGCATAAATAAAGCTTTTGAAGGCATAAGTGACTATAAAAGAAGTTTTCTTCTCAATGAATGGTTTTTGCATCACGTTTCTCGAGGTAAACATTCAATTATAATCTGTTTTAACCTAAAATGTAAAAAAATTCAACTTAAAATAAGTTATAAGATTATATAATCATTTAAAGGGAGAAATAAAGCTTTTGAAGGCATAAGTGAAAATAAAATAAGTTTTCTTCTCAATGAATGCTTTTTCCTTCACGTTTTCCGAGGTAAACATTCAATTATAATCTGTTTTATCAAAAAATGTAAAAAAATTAAACTTAAAATCAATTATGAGATTATATGACCATTTAAAGGCATAAATAAAGCTTTTGAAGGCATAAGTGACTATAAAAGAAGTTTTCTTCTTAATGAATGGTTTTTGCTTCACGTTTCCCGAGGTAAACATTCAATTATAATCTGTTTTAAACCAAAACGTAAAAAAATTCAACTTAAAATAAGTTATAAGATTATATAATCATTTAAAGGGAGAAATAAAGCTTTTGAAGGCATAAGTGACTATAAAAGAAGTTTTCTTCTCAATGAATACTTTTTCCTTCACGTTTCCTAAGGTAAACATTCAATTATAATCTTTTATAACCCAAAATGTAAAAAAAATTCAACTTAAAATCAATTATGAGATTATATGATCATTTAAAGGCATAAATAAAGCTTTTGAAGGCATAAGTGACTATAAAAGAAGTTTTCTTCTCAATGAATGGTTTTTGCTTCACGTTTCCCGAGGTAAACATTCAATTATAATCTGTTTTAACCCAAAACGTAAAAAAATTCAACTTAAAATAAGTTATAAAATTATATAATCATTTAAAGGGAGAAATAAAGCTTTTGAAGGCATAAGTGACTATAAAAGAAGTTTTCTTCTCAATGAATGGTTTTTCCTTCACGTTTCCCGAGGTAAACATTCAATTATAATCTTTTATAACCCAAAATGTAAAAAAAATTCAACTTAAAATCAATTATGAGATTATATGATCATTTAAAGGCATAAATAAAGCTTTTGAAGGCATAAGTGACTATAAAAGAAGTTTTCTTCTCAATGAATGGTTTTTGCTTCACGTTTCCCAAGGTAAACATTCAATTATAATCTGTTTTAACCCAAAACGTAAAAAAATTCAACTTAAAATAAGTTATAAGATTATATAATCATTTAAAGGGAGAAATAAAGCTTTTGAAGGCATAAATGACTATAAAAGAAGTTTTCTTCTCAATGAATGCTTTTTCCTTCACGTTTCCCGAGGTAAACATTCAATTATAATCTGTTTTACCTAAAAATGTAAAAAAATTCAACTTAAAATCAATTATGAGAATATATGATCATTTAAAGGCATAAATAAAGCTTTTGAAGGCATAAGTGACTATAAAAGAAGTTTTCTTCTCAATGAATTGTTTTTGCATCACGTTTCCCGAGGTAAACATTCAATTATAATCTGTTTTAACCCAAAACGTAAAAAAATTCAACTTAAAATAAGTTATAAGATTATATAATCATTTAAAGGGAGAAATAAAGCTTTTGAAGGCATAAGTGACTATAAAAGAAGTTTTCTTCTCAATGAATGCTTTTTCCTTCACGTTTCCCGAGGTAAACATTCAATTATAATCTGTTTTACCAAAAAATGTAAAAAAATTCAACTTAAAATCAATTATGAGATTATATGACCATTTAAAGGCATAAATAAAGCTTTTGAAGGCATAAGTGACTATAAAAGAAGTTTTCTTCTCAATGAATTGTTTTTGCATCACATTTCTCGAGGTAAACATTCAATTATAAGCTGTTTTAACCCAAAATGTAAAAAAATTCAACTTAAAATAGGTTATAAGATTATATAATCATTTAAAGGGAGAAATAAAGCTTTTGAAGGCATAAGTGACTATAAAAGAAGTTTTCTTCTCAATGAATGCTTTTTCCTTCACGTTTCCCGAGGTAAACATTCAATTATAATCTGTTTTACCAAAAAATGTAATAAAATTCAACTTAAAATCAATTGTGAGATTATATGATCATTTAAAGGCATAAATAAAGCTTTTGAAGGCATAAGTGACTATAAAAGAAGTTTTCTTCTCAATGAATGGTTTTTGCATCATGTTTCCCGAGGTAAACATTCAATTATAATCTGTTTTAACCCAAAACGTAAAAAAATTCAACTTAAAATAAGTTATAAGATTATATAATCATTTAAAGGGAGAAATAAAGCTTTTGAAGGCATAAGTGACTATAAAAGAAGTTTTCTTCTCAATGAATACTTTTTCCTTCACGTTTCTTGAGGTAAACATTCAATTATAATCTTTTATAACCCAAAATGTAAAAAAAATTCAACTTAAAATCAATTATGAGATTATATGATCATTTAAAGGCATAAATAAAGCTTTTGAAGGCATAAGTGACTATAAAAGAAGTTTTCTTCTCAATGAATTGTTTTTGCATCACGTTTCTCGAGGTAAACATTCAAATATAATCTGTTTTAACCCAAAATGTAAAAAAATTCAACTTAAAATAGGTTATAAGATTATATAATCATTTAAAAGGAGAAATAAAGCTTTTGAAGGCATAAGTGACTATAAAAGAAGTTTTCTTCTCAATGAATGCTTTTTCCTTCACGTTTCCCAAGGTAAACATTCAATTATAATCTGTTTTACCTAAAAATGTAAAAAAATTCAACTTAAAATCAATTATGAGATTATATGATCATTTAAAGGCATAAATAAAGCTTTTGAAGGCATAAGTGACTATAAAAGAAGTTTTCTTCTCAATGAATGGTTTTTGCATCATGTTTCCCGAGGTAAACATTCAATTATAATCTGTTTTAACCCAAAACGTAAAAAAATTCAACTTAAAATAAGTTATAAGATTATATAATCATTTAAAGGGAGAAATAAAGCTTTTGAAGGCATAAGTGACTATAAAAGAAGTTTTCTTCTCAATGAATCGTTTTTCCTTCACGTTTCCCGAGGTAAACATTCAATTATAATCTTTTATAACCCAAAATGTAAAAAAAATTCAACTTAAAATCAATTATGAGATTATATGATCATTTAAAGGCATAAATAAAGCTTTTGAAGGCATAAGTGACTATAAAAGAAGTTTTCTTCTCAACGAATGGTTTTTGCTTCACGTTTCCCGAGGTAAACATTCAATTATAATCTGTTTTAACCCAAAACGTAAAAAAATTCAACTTAAAATAAGTTATAAGATTATATAATCATTTAAAGGGAGAAATAAAGCTTTTGAAGGCATAAATGACTATAAAAGAAGTTTTCTTCTCAATGAATGCTTTTTCCTTCACGTTTCCCGAGGTAAACATTCAATTATAATCTGTTTTACCTAAAAATGTAAAAAAATTCAACTCAAAACCAATTATGAGAATATATGATCATTTAAAGGCATAAATAAAGCTTTTGAAGGCATAAGTGACTATAAAAGAAGTTTTCTTCTCAATGAATTGTTTTTGCATCACGTTTCCCGAGGTAAACATTCAATTATAATCTGTTTTAACCCAAAAAGTAAAAAAATTCAACTTAAAATAAGTTATAAGATTATATAATCATTTAAAGGGAGAAATAAAGCTTTTGAAGGCATAAGTGACTATAAAAGAAGTTTTCTTCTCAATGAATGCTTTTTCCTTCACGTTTCCCGAGGTAAACATTCAATTATAATCTGTTTTACCAAAAAATGTAAAAAAATTCAACTTAAAATCAATTATGAGATTATATGACCATTTAAAGGCATAAATAAAGCTTTTGAAGGCATAAGTGACTATAAAAGAAGTTTTCTTCTCAATGAATTGTTTTTGCATCACATTTCTCGAGGTAAACATTCAATTATAAGCTGTTTTAACCCAAAATGTAAAAAAATTCAACTTAAAATAGGTTATAAGATTATATAATCATTTAAAAGGAGAAATAAAGCTTTTGAATGCATAAGTGACTATAAAAAAAGTTTTCTTCTCAATGAATGGTTTTTGCTTCACGTTTCCCGAGGTAAACATTCAATTATAATCTGTTTTAACCCAAAACGTAAAAAAATTCAACTTAAAATAAGTTATAAGATTATATAATCATTTAAAGGGAGAAATAAAGCTTTTGAAGGCATAAGTGACTATAAAAGAAGTTTTCTTCTCAACGAATGGTTTTTGCTTCACGTTTCCCGAGGTAAACTTTCAATTATAATCTTTTATAACCCAAAAGGTAAAAAAAATTCAACTTAAAATCAATTATGAGATTATATGATCATTTAAAGGCATAAATAAAGCTTTTGAAGGCATAAGTGACTATAAAAGAAGTTTTCTTCTCAATGAATGGTTTTTGCATCACGTTTCTCGAGGTAAACATTCAATTATAATCTGTTTTAACCTAAAATGTAAAAAAATTCAACTTAAAATAAGTTATAAGATTATATAATCATTTAAAGGGAGAAATAAAGCTTTTGAAGGCATAAGTGAAAATAAAATAAGTTTTCTTCTCAATGAATGCTTTTTCCTTCACGTTTTCCGAGGTAAACATTCAATTATAATCTGTTTTATCAAAAAATGTAAAAAAATTAAACTTAAAATCAATTATGAGATTATATGACCATTTAAAGGCATAAATAAAGCTTTTGAAGGCATAAGTGACTATAAAAGAAGTTTTCTTCTCAATGAATGGTTTTTGCATCACGTTTCCCGAGGTAAACATTCAATTATAATCTGTTTTAACCCAAAACGTAAAAAAATTCAACTTAAAATAAGTTATAAGATTATATAATCATTTAAAGGGAGAAATAAAGCTTTTGAAGGCATAAGTGACAATAAAAGAAGTTTTCTTCTCAATGAATGCTTTTTCCTTCACGTTTCCCAAGGTAAACATTCAATTATAATCTGTTTTACCTAAAAATGTAAAAAAATTCAACTTAAAATCAATTATGAGATTATATGATCATTTAAAGGCATAAATAAAGCTTTTGAAGGCATAAGTGACTATAAAAGAAGTTTTCTTCTCAATGAATGGTTTTTGCATCACGTTTCTCGAGGTAAACATTCAATTATAATCTGTTTTAACCTAAAATGTAAAAAAATTCAACTTAAAATAAGTTATAAGATTATATAATCATTTAAAGGGAGAAATAAAGCTTTTGAAGGCATAAGTGAAAATAAAATAAGTTTTCTTCTCAATGAATGCTTTTTCCTTCACGTTTTCCAAGGTAAACATTCAATTACAATCTGTTTTACCTAAAAATGTAAAAAAATTAAACTTAAAATCAATTATGAGATTATATGATCATTTAAAGGCATAAATAAAGCTTTTGAAGGCATAAGTGACTATAAAAGAAGTTTTCTTCTCAATGAATGGTTTTTGCTTCACGTTTCCCGAGGTAAACATTCAATTATAATCTTTTATAACCCAAAAGGTAAAAAAAATTCAACTTAAAATCAATTATGAGATTATATGATCATTTAAAGGCATAAATAAAGCTTTTGAAGGCATAAGTGACTATAAAAGAAGTTTTCTTCTCAATGAATGGTTTTTGCTTCACGTTTCCCGAGGTAAACATTCAATTATAATCTGTTTTAACCCAAAACGTAAAAAAATTCAACTTAAAATAAGTTATAAGATTATATAATCATTTAAAGGGAGAAATAAAGCTTTTGAAGGCATAAGTGACTATAAAAGAAGTTTTCTTCTCAATGAATGCTTTTTCCCTCACGTTTCCCGAGGTAAACATTCAATTATAATCTGTTTTACCAAAAAATGTAAAAAAATTCAACTTAAAATCAATTATGAGATTATATGATCATTTAAAGGCATAAATAAAGCTTTTGAAGGCATAAGTGACTATAAAAGAAGTTTTCTTCTCAATGAATGGTTTTTGCATCATGTTTCCCGAGGTAAACATTCAATTATAATCTGTTTTAACCCAAAACGTAAAAAAATTCAACTTAAAATAAGTTATAAGATTATATAATCATTTAAAGGGAGAAATAAAGCTTTTGAAGGCATAAGTGACTATAAAAGAAGTTTTCTTCTCAATGAATGGTTTTTGCATCATGTTTCCCGAGGTAAACATTCAATTATAATCTGTTTTAACCCAAAACGTAAAAAAATTCAACTTAAAATAAGTTATAAGATTATATAATCATTTAAAGGGAGAAATAAAGCTTTTGAAGGCATAAGTGACTATAAAAGAAGTTTTCTTCTCAATGAATGGTTTTTGCTTCACGTTTCTCGAGGCAAACATTTAATTATAATCTGTTTTAACCCAAAACGTAAAAAAAATTCAACTTAAAATCAATTATGAGATTATATGATCATTTAAAGGCATAAATAAAGCTTTTGAAGGCATAAGTGACTATAAAAGAAGTTTTCTTCTCAATGAATCGTTTTTGCATCACGTTTCTCGAGGTAAACATTCAATTATAATCTGTTTTAACCCAAAAGGTAAAAAAATTCAACTTAAAATAAGTTATAAGATTATATAATCATTTAAAGGGAGAAATAAAGCTTTTGAAGGCATAAGTGACAATAAAAGAAGTTTTCTTCTCAATGAATGCTTTTTCCTTCACGTTTCCCAAGGTAAACATTCAATTATAATCTGTTTTACCTAAAAATGTAAAAAAATTCAACTTAAAATCAATTATGAGATTATATGATCATTTAAAGGCATAAATAAAGCTTTTGAAGGCATAAGTGACTATAAAAGAAGTTTTCTTCTCAATGAATGGTTTTTGCATCACGTTTCCCGAGGTAAACATTCAATTATAATCTGTTTTAACCCAAAACGTAAAAAAATTCAACTTAAAATAAGTTATAAGATTATATAATCATTTAAAGGGAGAAATAAAGCTTTTGAAGGCATAAGTGACTATAAAAGAAGTTTTCTTCTCAATGAATGCTTTTTCCTTCACGTTTCCCGAGGTAAACATTCAATTATAATCTGTTTTACCAAAAAATGTAAAAAAATTCAACTTAAAATCAATTATGAGATTATATGATCATTTAAAGGCATAAATAAAGCTTTTGAAGGCATAAGTGACTATAAAAGAAGTTTTCTTCTCAATGAATTGTTTTTGCATCACGTTTCTCGAGGTAAACATTCAATTATAATCTGTTTTAACCCAAAATGTAAAAAAATTCAACTTAAAATAGGTTATAAGATTATATAATCATTTAAAAGGAGAAATAAAGCTTTTGAAGGCATAAGTGACTATAAAAGAAGTTTTCTTCTCAATGAATGCTTTTTCCTTCACGTTTCCCAAGGTAAACATTCAATTATAATCTGTTTTACCTAAAAATGTAAAAAAATTCAACTTAAAATCCATTATGAGATTATATGATCATTTAAAGGCATAAATAAAGCTTTTGAAGGCATAAGTGACTATAAAAGAAGTTTTCTTCTCAATGAATGGTTTTTGCTTCACGTTTCCCGAGGTAAACATTCAATTATAATCTGTTTTAACCCAAAACGTAAAAAAATTCAACTTAAAATAAGTTATAAGATTATATAATCATTTAAAGGGAGAAATAAAGCTTTTGAAGGCATAAGTGACTATAAAAGAAGTTTTCTTCTCAATGAATGCTTTTTCCTTCACGTTTCCCGAGGTAAACATTCAATTATAATCTGTTTTACCAAAAAATGTAAAAAAATTCAACTTAAAATCAATTGTGAGATTATATGATCATTTAAAGGCATAAATAAAGCTTTTGAAGGCATAAGTGACTATAAAAGAAGTTTTCTTCTCAATGAATGGTTTTTGCATCATGTTTCCCGAGGTAAACATTCAATTATAATCTGTTTTAACCCAAAACGTAAAAAAATTCAACTTAAAATAAGTTATAAGATTATATAATCATTTAAAGGGAGAAATAAAGCTTTTGAAGGCATAAGTGACTATAAAAGAAGTTTTCTTCTCAATGAATGGTTTTTGCTTCACGTTTCCCGAGGTAAACATTCAATTATAATCTGTTTTAACCCAAAACGTAAAAAAATTCAACTTAAAATAAGTTATAAGATTATATAATCATTTAAAGGGAGAAATAAAGCTTTTGAAGGCATAAGTGACTATAAAAGAAGTTTTCTTCTCAACGAATGGTTTTTGCTTCACGTTTCCCGAGGTAAACTTTCAATTATAATCTTTTATAACCCAAAAGGTAAAAAAAATTCAACTTAAAATCAATTATGAGATTATATGATCATTTAAAGGCATAAATAAAGCTTTTGAAGGCATAAGTGACTATAAAAGAAGTTTTCTTCTCAATGAATGGTTTTTGCATCACGTTTCTCGAGGTAAACATTCAATTATAATCTGTTTTAACCTAAAATGTAAAAAAATTCAACTTAAAATAAGTTATAAGATTATATAATCATTTAAAGGGAGAAATAAAGCTTTTGAAGGCATAAGTGAAAATAAAATAAGTTTTCTTCTCAATGAATGCTTTTTCCTTCACGTTTTCCGAGGTAAACATTCAATTATAATCTGTTTTATCAAAAAATGTAAAAAAATTAAACTTAAAATCAATTATGAGATTATATGACCATTTAAAGGCATAAATAAAGCTTTTGAAGGCATAAGTGACTATAAAAGAAGTTTTCTTCTTAATGAATGGTTTTTGCTTCACGTTTCCCGAGGTAAACATTCAATTATAATCTGTTTTAAACCAAAACGTAAAAAAATTCAACTTAAAATAAGTTATAAGATTATATAATCATTTAAAGGGAGAAATAAAGCTTTTGAAGGCATAAGTGACTATAAAAGAAGTTTTCTTCTCAATGAATACTTTTTCCTTCACGTTTCCTAAGGTAAACATTCAATTATAATCTTTTATAACCCAAAATGTAAAAAAAATTCAACTTAAAATCAATTATGAGATTATATGATCATTTAAAGGCATAAATAAAGCTTTTGAAGGCATAAGTGACTATAAAAGAAGTTTTCTTCTCAATGAATGGTTTTTGCTTCACGTTTCCCGAGGTAAACATTCAATTATAATCTGTTTTAACCCAAAACGTAAAAAAATTCAACTTAAAATAAGTTATAAAATTATATAATCATTTAAAGGGAGAAATAAAGCTTTTGAAGGCATAAGTGACTATAAAAGAAGTTTTCTTCTCAATGAATGGTTTTTCCTTCACGTTTCCCGAGGTAAACATTCAATTATAATCTTTTATAACCCAAAATGTAAAAAAAATTCAACTTAAAATCAATTATGAGATTATATGATCATTTAAAGGCATAAATAAAGCTTTTGAAGGCATAAGTGACTATAAAAGAAGTTTTCTTCTCAATGAATGGTTTTTGCTTCACGTTTCCCGAGGTCAACATTCAATTATAATCTGTTTTAACCCAAAACGTAAAAAAATTCAACTTAAAATAAGTTATAAGATTATATAATCATTTAAAGGGAGAAATAAAGCTTTTGAAGGCATAAATGACTATAAAAGAAGTTTTCTTCTCAATGAATGCTTTTTCCTTCACGTTTCCCGAGGTAAACATTCAATTATAATCTGTTTTACCTAAAAATGTAAAAAAATTCAACTTAAAATCAATTATGAGAATATATGATCATTTAAAGGCATAAATAAAGCTTTTGAAGGCATAAGTGACTATAAAAGAAGTTTTCTTCTCAATGAATTGTTTTTGCATCACGTTTCCCGAGGTAAACATTCAATTATAATCTGTTTTAACCCAAAACGTAAAAAAATTCAACTTAAAATAAGTTATAAGATTATATAATCATTTAAAGGGAGAAATAAAGCTTTTGAAGGCATAAGTGACTATAAAAGAAGTTTTCTTCTCAATGAATGCTTTTTCCTTCACGTTTCCCGAGGTAAACATTCAATTATAATCTGTTTTACCAAAAAATGTAAAAAAATTCAACTTAAAATCAATTATGAGATTATATGACCATTTAAAGGCATAAATAAAGCTTTTGAAGGCATAAGTGACTATAAAAGAAGTTTTCTTCTCAATGAATTGTTTTTGCATCACATTTCTCGAGGTAAACATTCAATTATAAGCTGTTTTAACCCAAAATGTAAAAAAATTCAACTTAAAATAGGTTATAAGATTATATAATCATTTAAAGGGAGAAATAAAGCTTTTGAAGGCATAAGTGACTATAAAAGAAGTTTTCTTCTCAATGAATGCTTTTTCCTTCACGTTTCCCGAGGTAAACATTCAATTATAATCTGTTTTACCAAAAAATGTAATAAAATTCAACTTAAAATCAATTGTGAGATTATATGATCATTTAAAGGCATAAATAAAGCTTTTGAAGGCATAAGTGACTATAAAAGAAGTTTTCTTCTCAATGAATGGTTTTTGCATCATGTTTCCCGAGGTAAACATTCAATTATAATCTGTTTTAACCCAAAACGTAAAAAAATTCAACTTAAAATAAGTTATAAGATTATATAATCATTTAAAGGGAGAAATAAAGCTTTTGAAGGCATAAGTGACTATAAAAGAAGTTTTCTTCTCAATGAATACTTTTTCCTTCACGTTTCTTGAGGTAAACATTCAATTATAATCTTTTATAACCCAAAATGTAAAAAAAATTCAACTTAAAATCAATTATGAGATTATATGATCATTTAAAGGCATAAATAAAGCTTTTGAAGGCATAAGTGACTATAAAAGAAGTTTTCTTCTCAATGAATTGTTTTTGCATCACGTTTCTCGAGGTAAACATTCAAATATAATCTGTTTTAACCCAAAATGTAAAAAAATTCAACTTAAAATAGGTTATAAGATTATATAATCATTTAAAAGGAGAAATAAAGCTTTTGAAGGCATAAGTGACTATAAAAGAAGTTTTCTTCTCAATGAATGCTTTTTCCTTCACGTTTCCCAAGGTAAACATTCAATTATAATCTGTTTTACCTAAAAATGTAAAAAAATTCAACTTAAAATCAATTATGAGATTATATGATCATTTAAAGGCATAAATAAAGCTTTTGAAGGCATAAGTGACTATAAAAGAAGTTTTCTTCTCAATGAATGGTTTTTGCATCATGTTTCCCGAGGTAAACATTCAATTATAATCTGTTTTAACCCAAAACGTAAAAAAATTCAACTTAAAATAAGTTATAAGATTATATAATCATTTAAAGGGAGAAATAAAGCTTTTGAAGGCATAAGTGACTATAAAAGAAGTTTTCTTCTCAATGAATCGTTTTTCCTTCACGTTTCCCGAGGTAAACATTCAATTATAATCTTTTATAACCCAAAATGTAAAAAAAATTCAACTTAAAATCAATTATGAGATTATATGATCATTTAAAGGCATAAATAAAGCTTTTGAAGGCATAAGTGACTATAAAAGAAGTTTTCTTCTCAATGAATGGTTTTTGCTTCACGTTTCCCGAGGTAAACATTCAATTATAATCTGTTTTAACCCAAAACGTAAAAAAATTCAACTTAAAATAAGTTATAAGATTATATAATCATTTAAAGGGAGAAATAAAGCTTTTGAAGGCATAAATGACTATAAAAGAAGTTTTCTTCTCAATGAATGCTTTTTCCTTCACGTTTCCCGAGGTAAACATTCAATTATAATCTGTTTTACCTAAAAATGTAAAAAAATTCAACTTAAAACCAATTATGAGAATATATGATCATTTAAAGGCATAAATAAAGCTTTTGAAGGCATAAGTGACTATAAAAGAAGTTTTCTTCTCAACGAATGGTTTTTGCTTCACGTTTCCCGAGGTAAACTTTCAATTATAATCTTTTATAACCCAAAAGGTAAAAAAAATTCAACTTAAAATCAATTATGAGATTATATGATCATTTAAAGGCATAAATAAAGCTTTTGAAGGCATAAGTGACTATAAAAGAAGTTTTCTTCTCAATGAATGGTTTTTGCATCACGTTTCTCGAGGTAAACATTCAATTATAATCTGTTTTAACCTAAAATGTAAAAAAATTCAACTTAAAATAAGTTATAAGATTATATAATCATTTAAAGGGAGAAATAAAGCTTTTGAAGGCATAAGTGAAAATAAAATAAGTTTTCTTCTCAATGAATGCTTTTTCCTTCACGTTTTCCGAGGTAAACATTCAATTATAATCTGTTTTATCAAAAAATGTAAAAAAATTAAACTTAAAATCAATTATGAGATTATATGACCATTTAAAGGCATAAATAAAGCTTTTGAAGGCATAAGTGACTATAAAAGAAGTTTTCTTCTCAATGAATGGTTTTTGCATCACGTTTCCCGAGGTAAACATTCAATTATAATCTGTTTTAACCCAAAACGTAAAAAAATTCAACTTAAAATAAGTTATAAGATTATATAATCATTTAAAGGGAGAAATAAAGCTTTTGAAGGCATAAGTGACTATAAAAGAAGTTTTCTTCTCAATGAATGCTTTTTCCTTCACGTTTCCCGAGGCAAACATTCAATTATAATCTGTTTTACCAAAAAATGTAAAAAAATTCAACTTAAAATCAATTATGAGATTATATGATCATTTAAAGGCATAAATAAAGCTTTTGAAGGCATAAGTGACTATAAAAGAAGTTTTCTTCTCAATGAATTGTTTTTGCATCACGTTTCTCGAGGTAAACATTCAATTATAATCTGTTTTAACCCAAAATGTAAAAAAATTCAACTTAAAATAGGTTATAAGATGATATAATCATTTAAAAGGAGAAATAAAGCTTTTGAAGGCATAAGTGACTATAAAAGAAGTTTTCTTCTCAATGAATGGTTTTTCCTTCACGTTTCCCGAGGTAAACATTCAATTATAATCTTTTATAACCCAAAATGTAAAAAAAATTCAACTTAAAATCAATTATGAGATTATATGATCATTTAAAGGCATAAATAAAGCTTTTGAAGGCATAAGTGACTATAAAAGAAGTTTTCTTCTCAATGAATGGTTTTTGCTTCACGTTTCCCGAGGTAAACATTCAATTATAATCTTTTTTAACCCAAAACGTAAAAAAATTCAACTTAAAATAAGTTATAAGATTATATAATCATTTAAAGGGAGAAATAAAGCTTTTGAAGGCATAAATGACTATAAAAGAAGTTTTCTTCTCAATGAATGCTTTTTCCTTCACGTTTCCCGAGGTAAACATTCAATTATAATCTGTTTTACCAAAAAATGTAAAAAAATTCAACTTAAAATCAATTATGAGAATATATGATCATTTAAAGGCATAAATAAAGCTTTTGAAGGCATAAGTGACTATAAAAGAAGTTTTCTTCTCAATGAATTGTTTTTGCATCACGTTTCCCGAGGTAAACATTCAATTATAATCTGTTTTAACCCAAAACGTAAAAAAATTCAACTTAAAATAAGTTATAAGATTATATAATCATTTAAAGGGAGAAATAAAGCTTTTGAAGGCATAAGTGACTATAAAAGAAGTTTTCTTCTCAATGAATGCTTTTTCCTTCACGTTTCCCGAGGTAAACATTCAATTATAATCTGTTTTACCAAAAAATGTAAAAAAATTCAACTTAAAATCAATTATGAGATTATATGACCATTTAAAGGCATAAATAAAGCTTTTGAAGGCATAAGTGACTATAAAAGAAGTTTTCTTCTCAATGAATTGTTTTTGCATCACATTTCTCGAGGTAAACATTCAATTATAAGCTGTTTTAACCCAAAATGTAAAAAAATTCAACTTAAAATAGGTTATAAGATTATATAATCATTTAAAGGGAGAAATAAAGCTTTTGAAGGCATAAGTGACTATAAAAGAAGTTTTCTTCTCAATGAATGCTTTTTCCTTCACGTTTCCCGAGGTAAACATTCAATTATAATCTGTTTTACCAAAAAATGTAATAAAATTCAACTTAAAATCAATTGTGAGATTATATGATCATTTAAAGGCATAAATAAAGCTTTTGAAGGCATAAGTGACTATAAAAGAAGTTTTCTTCTCAATGAATGGTTTTTGCATCATGTTTCCCGAGGTAAACATTCAATTATAATCTGTTTTAACCCAAAACGTAAAAAAATTCAACTTAAAATAAGTTATAAGATTATATAATCATTTAAAGGGAGAAATAAAGCTTTTGAAGGCATAAGTGACTATAAAAGAAGTTTTCTTCTCAATGAATACTTTTTCCTTCACGTTTCTTGAGGTAAACATTCAATTATAATCTTTTATAACCCAAAATGTAAAAAAAATTCAACTTAAAATCAATTATGAGATTATATGATCATTTAAAGGCATAAATAAAGCTTTTGAAGGCATAAGTGACTATAAAAGAAGTTTTCTTCTCAATGAATTGTTTTTGCATCACGTTTCTCGAGGTAAACATTCAAATATAATCTGTTTTAACCCAAAATGTAAAAAAATTCAACTTAAAATAGGTTATAAGATTATATAATCATTTAAAAGGAGAAATAAAGCTTTTGAAGGCATAAGTGACTATAAAAGAAGTTTTCTTCTCAATGAATGCTTTTTCCTTCACGTTTCCCAAGGTAAACATTCAATTATAATCTGTTTTACCTAAAAATGTAAAAAAATTCAACTTAAAATCAATTATGAGATTATATGATCATTTAAAGGCATAAATAAAGCTTTTGAAGGCATAAGTGACTATAAAAGAAGTTTTCTTCTCAATGAATGGTTTTTGCATCATGTTTCCCGAGGTAAACATTCAATTATAATCTGTTTTAACCCAAAACGTAAAAAAATTCAACTTAAAATAAGTTATAAGATTATATAATCATTTAAAGGGAGAAATAAAGCTTTTGAAGGCATAAGTGACTATAAAAGAAGTTTTCTTCTCAATGAATCGTTTTTCCTTCACGTTTCCCGAGGTAAACATTCAATTATAATCTTTTATAACCCAAAATGTAAAAAAAATTCAACTTAAAATCAATTATGAGATTATATGATCATTTAAAGGCATAAATAAAGCTTTTGAAGGCATAAGTGACTATAAAAGAAGTTTTCTTCTCAATGAATGGTTTTTGCTTAACGTTTCCCGAGGTAAACATTCAATTATAATCTGTTTTAACCCAAAACGTAAAAAAATTCAACTTAAAATAAGTTATAAGATTATATAATCATTTAAAGGGAGAAATAAAGCTTTTGAAGGCATAAATGACTATAAAAGAAGTTTTCTTCTCAATGAATGCTTTTTCCTTCACGTTTCCCGAGGTAAACATTCAATTATAATCTGTTTTACCTAAAAATGTAAAAAAATTCAACTTAAAACCAATTATGAGAATATATGATCATTTAAAGGCATAAATAAAGCTTTTGAAGGCATAAGTGACTATAAAAGAAGTTTTCTTCTCAATGAATTGTTTTTGCATCACGTTTCCCGAGGTAAACATTCAATTATAATCTGTTTTAACCCAAAAAGTAAAAAAATTCAACTTAAAATAAGTTATAAGATTATATAATCATTTAAAGGGAGAAATAAAGCTTTTGAAGGCATAAGTGACTATAAAAGAAGTTTTCTTCTCAATGAATGCTTTTTCCTTCACGTTTCCCGAGGTAAACATTCAATTATAATCTGTTTTACCAAAAAATGTAAAAAAATTCAACTTAAAATCAATTATGAGATTATATGACCATTTAAAGGCATAAATAAAGCTTTTGAAGGCATAAGTGACTATAAAAGAAGTTTTCTTCTCAATGAATTGTTTTTGCATCACATTTCTCGAGGTAAACATTCAATTATAAGCTGTTTTAACCCAAAATGTAAAAAAATTCAACTTAAAATAGGTTATAAGATTATATAATCATTTAAAAGGAGAAATAAAGCTTTTGAATGCATAAGTGACTATAAAAAAAGTTTTCTTCTCAATGAATGGTTTTTGCTTCACGTTTCCCGAGGTAAACATTCAATTATAATCTGTTTTAACCCAAAACGTAAAAAAATTCAACTTAAAATAAGTTATAAGATTATATAATCATTTAAAGGGAGAAATAAAGCTTTTGAAGGCATAAGTGACTATAAAAGAAGTTTTCTTCTCAACGAATGGTTTTTGCTTCACGTTTCCCGAGGTAAACTTTCAATTATAATCTTTTATAACCCAAAAGGTAAAAAAAATTCAACTTAAAATCAATTATGAGATTATATGATCATTTAAAGGCATAAATAAAGCTTTTGAAGGCATAAGTGACTATAAAAGAAGTTTTCTTCTCAATGAATGGTTTTTGCATCACGTTTCTCGAGGTAAACATTCAATTATAATCTGTTTTAACCTAAAATGTAAAAAAATTCAACTTAAAATAAGTTATAAGATTATATAATCATTTAAAGGGAGAAATAAAGCTTTTGAAGGCATAAGTGAAAATAAAATAAGTTTTCTTCTCAATGAATGCTTTTTCCTTCACGTTTTCCGAGGTAAACATTCAATTATAATCTGTTTTATCAAAAAATGTAAAAAAATTAAACTTAAAATCAATTATGAGATTATATGACCATTTAAAGGCATAAATAAAGCTTTTGAAGGCATAAGTGACTATAAAAGAAGTTTTCTTCTCAATGAATGGTTTTTACATCACGTTTCCCGAGGTAAACATTCAATTATAATCTGTTTTAACCCAAAACGTAAAAAAATTCAACTTAAAATAAGTTATAAGATTATATAATCATTTAAAGGGAGAAATAAAGCTTTTGAAGGCATAAGTGACTATAAAAGAAGTTTTCTTCTCAATGAATGCTTTTTCCTTCACGTTTCCCGAGGCAAACATTCAATTATAATCTGTTTTACCAAAAAATGTAAAAAAATTCAACTTAAAATCAATTATGAGATTATATGATCATTTAAAGGCATAAATAAAGCTTTTGAAGGCATAAGTGACTATAAAAGAAGTTTTCTTCTCAATGAATTGTTTTTGCATCACGTTTCTCGAGGTAAACATTCAATTATAATCTGTTTTAACCCAAAATGTAAAAAAATTCAACTTAAAATAGGTTATAAGATGATATAATCATTTAAAAGGAGAAATAAAGCTTTTGAAGGCATAAGTGACTATAAAAGAAGTTTTCTTCTCAATGAATGGTTTTTCCTTCACGTTTCCCGAGGTAAACATTCAATTATAATCTTTTATAACCCAAAATGTAAAAAAAATTCAACTTAAAATCAATTATGAGATTATATGATCATTTAAAGGCATAAATAAAGCTTTTGAAGGCATAAGTGACTATAAAAGAAGTTTTCTTCTCAATGAATGGTTTTTGCTTCACGTTTCCCGAGGTAAACATTCAATTATAATCTTTTTTAACCCAAAACGTAAAAAAATTCAACTTAAAATAAGTTATAAGATTATATAATCATTTAAAGGGAGAAATAAAGCTTTTGAAGGCATAAGTGACTATAAAAGAAGTTTTCTTCTCAATGAATGCTTTTTCCTTCACGTTTCCCGAGGTAAACATTCAATTATAATCTGTTTTACCAAAAAATGTAAAAATATTCAACTTAAAATCAATTATGAGATTATATGATCATTTAAAGGCATAAATAAAGCTTTTGAAGGCATAAGTGACTATAAAAGAAGTTTTCTTCTCAATGAATCGTTTTTGCATCACGTTTCTCGAGGTAAACATTCAATTATAATCTGTTTTAACCCAAAATGTAAAAAAATTCAACTTAAAATAAGTTATAAGATTATATAATCATTTAAAGGGAGAAATAAAGCTTTTGAAGGCATAAGTGACTATAAAAGAAGTTTTCTTCTCAATGAATGCTTTTTCATTCACGTTTCCCAAGGTAAACATTCAATTATAATCTGTTTTACTTAAAAATGTAAAAAAATTCAACTTAAAATCAATTATGAGATTATATGATCATTTAAAGGGAGAAATAAAGCTTTTAAAGGCATAAGTGACAATAAAAGAAGTTTTCTTCTCAATGAATGCTTTTTCCTTCACGTTTCCCAAGGTAAACATTGAATTATAATCTGTTTTACCTAAAAATGTAAAAAAATTCAACTTAAAATCAATTATGAGATTATATGATCATTTAAAGGCATAAATAAAGCTTTTGAAGGCATAAGTGACTATAAAAGAAGTTTTCTTCTCAATGAATGGTTTTTGCATCACGTTTCCCGAGGTAAACATTCAATTACAATCTGTTTTAACCCAAAACGTAAAAAAATTCAACTTAAAATAAGTTATAAGATTATACAATCATTTAAAGGGAGAAATAAAGCTTTTGAAGGCATAAGTGACTATAAAAGAAGTTTTCTTCTCAATGAATGCTTTTTCCTTCACGTTTCCCGAGGTAAACATTCAATTAGAATCTGTTTTACCAAAAAATGTAAAAAAATTCAACTTAAAATCAATTATGAGATTATATGATCATTTAAAGGCATAAATAAAGCTTTTGAAGGCATAAGTGACTATAAAAGAAGTTTTCTTCTCAATGAATGGTTTTTGCATCATGTTTCCCGAGGTAAACATTCAATTATAATCTGTTTTAACCCAAAACGTAAAAAAATTCAACTTAAAATAAGTTATAAGATTATATAATCATTTAAAGGGAGAAATAAAGCTTTTGAAGGCATAAGTGACTATAAAAGAAGTTTTCTTCTCAATGAATGGTTTTTGCATCATGTTTCCCGAGGTAAACATTCAATTATAATCTGTTTTAACCCAAAACGTAAAAAAATTCAACTTAAAATAAGTTATAAGATTATATAATCATTTAAAGGGAGAAATAAAGCTTTTGAAGGCATAAGTGACTATAAAAGAAGTTTTCTTCTCAATGAATGGTTTTTGCTTCACGTTTCTCGAGGCAAACATTTAATTATAATCTGTTTTAACCCAAAACGTAAAAAAAATTCAACTTAAAATCAATTATGAGATTATATGATCATTTAAAGGCATAAATAAAGCTTTTGAAGGCATAAGTGACTATAAAAGAAGTTTTCTTCTCAATGAATCGTTTTTGCATCACGTTTCTCGAGGTAAACATTCAATTATAATCTGTTTTAACCCAAAAGGTAAAAAAATTCAACTTAAAATAAGTTATAAGATTATATAATCATTTAAAGGGAGAAATAAAGCTTTTGAAGGCATAAGTGACAATAAAAGAAGTTTTCTTCTCAATGAATGCTTTTTCCTTCACGTTTCCCAAGGTAAACATTCAATTATAATCTGTTTTACCTAAAAATGTAAAAAAATTCAACTTAAAATCAATTATGAGATTATATGATCATTTAAAGGCATAAATAAAGCTTTTGAAGGCATAAGTGACTATAAAAGAAGTTTTCTTCTCAATGAATGGTTTTTGCATCACGTTTCCCGAGGTAAACATTCAATTATAATCTGTTTTAACCCAAAACGTAAAAAAATTCAACTTAAAATAAGTTATAAGATTATATAATCATTTAAAGGGAGAAATAAAGCTTTTGAAGGCATAAGTGACTATAAAAGAAGTTTTCTTCTCAATGAATGCTTTTTCCTTCACGTTTCCCGAGGTAAACATTCAATTATAACCTGTTTTACCAAAAAATGTAAAAAAATTCAACTTAAAATCAATTATGAGATTATATGATCATTTAAAGGCATAAATAAAGCTTTTGAAGGCATAAGTGACTATAAAAGAAGTTTTCTTCTCAATGAATTGTTTTTGCATCACGTTTCTCGAGGTAAACATTCAATTATAATCTGTTTTAACCCAAAATGTAAAAAAATTCAACTTAAAATAGGTTATAAGATTATATAATCATTTAAAAGGAGAAATAAAGCTTTTGAAGGCATAAGTGACTATAAAAGAAGTTTTCTTCTCAATGAATGCTTTTTCCTTCACGTTTCCCAAGGTAAACATTCAATTATAATCTTTTATAACCCAAAATGTAAAAAAAATTCAACTTAAAATCAATTATGAGATTATATGATCATTTAAAGGCATAAATAAAGCTTTTGAAGGCATAAGTGACTATAAAAGAAGTTTTCTTCTCAATGAATGGTTTTTGCTTCACGTTTCCCGAGGTAAACATTCAATTATAATCTGTTTTAACCCAAAACGTAAAAAAATTCAACTTAAAATAAGTTATAAGATTATATAATCATTTAAAGGGAGAAATAAAGCTTTTGAAGGCATAAGTGACTATAAAAGAAGTTTTCTTCTCAATGAATGGTTTTTCCTTCACGTTTGCCGAGGTAAACATTCAATTATAATCTTTTATAACCCAAAATGTAAAAAAAATTC
Organism: Theobroma cacao; assembly: GCF_053813885.1. NCBI lineage: Eukaryota > Viridiplantae > Streptophyta > Magnoliopsida > Malvales > Malvaceae > Theobroma > Theobroma cacao. The sequence continues at coordinate 21,028,396 of NC_142643.1, forward strand.
AACTTAAAATCAATTATGAGATTATATGATCATTTAAAGGCATAAATAAAGCTTTTGAAGGCATAAGTGACTATAAAAGAAGTTTTCTTCTCAATGAATGGTTTTTGCTTCACGTTTCCCGAGGTAAACATTCAATTATAATCTGTTTTAACCCAAAACGTAAAAAAATTCAACTTAAAATAAGTTATAAGATTATATAATCATTTAAAGGGAGAAATAAAGCTTTTGAAGGCATAAATGACTATAAAAGAAGTTTTCTTCTCAATGAATTGTTTTTGCATCACGTTTCCCGAGGTAAACATTCAATTATAATCTGTTTTAACCCAAAACGTAAAAAAATTCAACTTAAAATAAGTTATAAGATTATATAATCATTTAAAGGGAGAAATAAAGCTTTTGAAGGCATAAGTGACTGTAAAAGAAGTTTTCTTCTCAATGAATGCTTTTTCCTTCATGTTTCCCGAGGTAAACATTCAATTATAATCTGTTTTACCAAAAAATGTAAAAAAATTCAACTTAAAATCAATTATGAGATTATATGACCATTTAAAGGCATAAATAAAGCTTTTGAAGGCATAAGTGACTATAAAAGAAGTTTTCTTCTCAATGAATTGTTTTTGCATCATGTTTCCCGAGGTAAACATTCAATTATAATCTGTTTTAACCTAAAATGTAAAAAAATTCAACTTAAAATAAGTTATAAGATTATATAATCATTTAAAGGGAGAAATAAAGCTTTTGAAGGCATAAGTGAAAATAAAATAAGTTTTCTTTTCTTCTCAATGAATGCTTTTTCCTTCACGTTTTCCAAGGTAAACATTCAATTACAATCTGTTTTACCTAAAAATGTAAAAAAATTCAACTTAAAATCAATTATGAGATTATATGATCATTTAAAGGCATAAATAAAGCTTTTGAAGGCATAAGTGACTATAAAAGAAGTTTTCTTCTCAATGAATGGTTTTTGCATCACGTTTCCCGAGGTAAACATTCAATTATAATCTGTTTTAACCCAAAACATAAAAAAATTCAACTTAAAATAAGTTATAAGATTATATAATCATTTAAAGGGAGAAATAAAGCTTTTGAAGGCATAAGTGACTATAAAAGAAGATTTCTTCTCAATGAATGGTTTTTGCATCACGTTTCCCGAGGTAAACATTCAATTATAATCTATTTTAACCCAAAATGTAAAAAAATTCAACTTAAAATAAGTTATAAGATTATATAATCATTTAAAGGGAGAAATAAAGCTTTTGAAGGCATAAGTGACAATAAAAGAAGTTTTCTTCTCAATGAATGCTTTTTCCTTCACGTTTCCCAAGGTAAACATTCAATTATAATCTGTTTTACCTAAAAATGTAAAAAAATTCAACTTAAAATCAATTATGAGATTATATGATCATTTAAAGGCATAAATAAAGCTTTTGAATTCATAAGTGACTATAAAAGAAGTTTTCTTCTCAATGAATGGTTTTTGCATCACGTTTCTCGAGGTAAACATTCAATTATAATCTGTTTTAACCCAAAATGTAAAAAAATTCAACTTAAAATAAGTTATAAGATTATATCATCATTTAAAAAAAGAAATAAAGCTTTTGAAGGCATAAGTGACTATAAAAGAAGTTTTCTTCTCAATGAATGCTTTTTCCTTCACGTTTCTCGAGGTAAACATTCAATTATAATCTGTTTTAACCGAAAATGTAAAAAAATTCAACTTAAAATAAGTTATAAGATTATATAATCATTTAAAAAAAGAAATAAAGCTTTTGAAGGCATAAGTGACTATAAAAGAAGTTTTCTTCTCAATGAATACTTTTTCCTTCACGTTTCCCGAGGTAAACATTCAATTATAATCTGTTTTACCAAAAAATGTAAAAAAATTCAACTTAAAATCAATTATGAGATTATATGATCATTTAAAGGCATAAATAAAGCTTTTGAAGGCATAAGTGACTATAAAAGAAGTTTTCTTCTCAATGAATGGTTTTTGCATCACGTTTCCCGAGGTAATCATTCAATTATAATCTGTTTTAACCCAAAACGTAAAAAAATTCAACTTAAAATAAGTTATAAGATTATATAATCATTTAAAGGGAGAAATAAAGCTTTTGAAGGCATAAGTGACCATAAAAGAAGTTTTCTTCTCAATGAATGGTTTTTGCATCACGTTTCTCGAGGTAAACATTCAATTATAATCTGTTTTAACCCAAAATGTAAAAAAATTCAACTTAAAATAAGTTATAAGATTATATAATCATTTAAAGGGAGAAATAAAGCTTTTGAAGGCATAAGTGACTATAAAAGAAGTTTTCTTCTCAATGAATGCTTTTTCCTTCACGTTTCCCGAGGTAAACATTCAATTATAATCTGTTTTACCAAAAAATGTAAAAAAATTCAACTTAAAATCAATTATGAGATTATATGATCATTTAAAGGCATAAATAAAGCTTTTGAAGGCATAAGTGACTATAAAAGAAGTTTTCTTCTCAATGAATGGTTTTTGCATCATGTTTCCCGAGGTAATCACTCAATTATAATCTGTTTTAACCCAAAACGTAAAAAAATTCAACTTAAAATAAGTTATAAGATTATATAATCATTTAAAGGGAGAAATAAAGCTTTTGAAGGCATAAGTGACTATAAAAGATGTTTTCTTCTCAATGAATGGTTTTTGCATCACGTTTCTCGAGGTAAACATTCAATTATAATCTGTTTTAACCCAAAATGTAAAAAAATTCAACTTAAAATAAGTTCTAAGATTATATAATCATTTAAAAAAAGAAATAAAGCTTTTGAAGGCATAAGTGACTATAAAAGAAGTTTTCTTCTCAATGAATGGTTTTTGCTTCACGTTTCCCAAGGTAAACATTCAATTATCATCTGTTTTAACCAAAACTGTAAAAAAAATTCAACTTAAAATCAATTATGAGATTATATGATCATTTAAGGGCATAAATAAAGCTTTTGAAGGCATAAGTGACTATAAAAGAAGTTTTCTTCTCAATGAATGGTTTTTGCATCACGTTTCTCGAGGTAAACATTCAATTATAATCTGTTTTAACCCAAAATGTAAAAAAATTCAACTTAAAATAAGTTATAAGATTATATAATCATTTAAAGGGAGAAATAAAGCTTTTGAAGGCATAAGTGACTATAAAAGAAGTTTTCTTCTCAATGAATGGTTCTTGCATCACGTTTCTCGAGGTAAACATTCAATTATAATCTGGTTTAACCCAAAATTTAAAAAAATTCAACTTAAAATAAGTTATAAGATTATATAATCATTTAAAAAAAGAAATAAAGCTTTTGAAGCCATAAGTGACTATAAAAGAAGTTTTCTTCTCAATGAATGGTTTTTGCATCACGTTTCTCGAGGTCAACATTCAATTATAATCTGTTTTAACCCAAAATGTAAAAAAATTCAACTTAAAATAAGTTATAAGATTATATAATCATTTAAAGGGAGAAATAAAGCTTTTCAAGGCATAAGTGACTATAAAAGAAGTTTTCTTCTCAATGAATGGTTCTTGCATCACGTTTCTCTAGGTAAACATTCAATTATAATCTGTTTTAACCCAAAATTTAAAAAAATTCAACTTAAAATAAGTTATAAGATTATATAATCATTTAAAAAAAGAACTAAAGCTTTTGAAGGCATAAGTGACTATAAAAGAAGTTTTCTTCTCAATGAATGGTTTTTGCATCACGTTTCTCGAGGTAAACATTCAATTATAATCTGTTTTTACCCAAAATGTAAAAAAATTCAACTTAAAATAAGTTATAAGATTATATAATCATTTAAAGGGAGAAATAAAGCTTTTGAAGGCATAAGTGACTATAAAAGAAGTTTTCTTCTCAATGAATGGTTCTTGCATCACGTTTCTCGAGGTAAACATTCAATTATAATCTGGTTTAACCCAAAATTTAAAAAAATTCAACTTAAAATAAGTTATAAGATTATATAATCATTTAAAAAAAGAAATAAAGCTTTTGAAGGCATAAGTGACTATAAAAGAAGTTTTCTTCTCAATGAATGGTTTTTGCATCACGTTTCTCGAGGTAAACATTCAATTATAATCTGTTTTAACCCAAAATGTAAAAAAATTCAACTTAAAATAAGTTATAAGATTATATAATCATGTAAAGGGAGAAATAAAGCTTTTGAAGGCATAAGTGACTATAAAAGAAGTTTTCTTCTCAATGAATGGTTTTTGCATCACGTTTCCCGAGGTAAACATTCAATTATAATCTGTTTTAACCAAAAATGTAAAAAAAATTCAACTTAAAATCAATTATGAGAGTATATGATCATTTAAAGGGATAAATAAAGCTTTTGAAGGCATAAGTGACTATAAAAGAAGTTTTCTTCTCAATGAATCGTTTTTGCATCACGTTTCTCGAGGTAAACATTCAATTATAATCTGTTTTAACCCAAAATGTAAAAAAATTCAACTTAAAATAAGTTATAAGATTATATAATCATTTAAAAAAAGAAATAAAGCTTTTGAAGGCATAAGTGACTATAAAAGAAGTTTTCTTCTCAATGAATGCTTTTTGCTTCACGTTTCCCGAGGTAAACATTCAATTATAATCTGTTTTAACCCAAAATGTAAAAAACATTCAACTTAAAATCAATTATGAGATTATATGATCATTTAAAGGCATAAATAAAGCTTTTGAAGGCATAAGTGACTATAAAAGAAGTTTTCTTCTCAATGAATGGTTTTTGCATCACGTTACCCGAGGTAAACATTCAATTATAATCTGTTTTAACCCAAAACGTAAAAAAATTCAACTTCAAATAAGTTATAAGATTATATAATCAATTTAAAAAAGAAATAAAGGTTTTGAAGGCATAAGTGACTATAAAAGAAGTTTTCTTCCCAATGAATGCTTTTTGCTTCACGTTTCTCGAGGTAAACATTCAATTATATTCTGTTTTAACCCAAAATGTAAAAAAATTCAACTTAAAATAAGTTATAAGATTATATAATCATTTAAAGGGAGAAATAAAGCTTTTGAAGGCATAAGTGACTATAAAAGAAGTTTTCTTCTCAATGAATGGTTCTTACTTCACGTTTCCGGAGGTAATCATTCAATTATAATCTGTTTTAACCCAAAACGTAAAAAAATTCAACTTAAAATAAGTTATAAGATTATATAATCATTTAAAGGGAGAAATAAAGCTTTTGAAGGCATAAGTGACTATAAAAGAAGTTTTCTTCTCAATGAATGGTTTTTGCATCACGTTTCTCGAGGTAAACATTCAATTATAATCTGTTTTAACCCAAAATGTAAAAAAATTCAACTTAAAATAAGTTATAAGATTATATAATCATTTAAAGGGAGAAATAAAGCTTTTGAAGGCATAAGTGACTATAAAAGAAGTTTTCTTCTCAATGAATGGTTTTTGCATCACGTTTCTCGAGGTAAACATTCAATTATAATCTGTTTTAACCCAAAATGTAAAAAAATTCAACTTCAAATAAGTTATAAGATTATATAATCAATTTAAAAAAGAAATAAAGGTTTTGAAGGCATAAGTGACTATAAAAGAAGTTTTCTTCCCAATGAATGCTTTTTGCTTCACGTTTCTCGAGGTAAACATTCAATTATAATCTGTTTTAACCCAAAATGTAAAAAAATTTCAACTTAAAATTAATTATGAGATTATATGATCATTTAAAGGCATAAATAAAGCTTTTGAAGGCATAAGTGACTATAAAGGAAGTTTTCTTCTCAATGAATGGTTTTTGCATCACGTTTCCGGAGGTAATCATTCAATTATAATCTGTTTTAACCCAAAACGTAAAAAAAGTCAACTTAAAATAAGTTATAAGATTATATAATCATTTAAAGGGAGAAATAAAGCTTTTGAAGGCATAAGTGACTATAAAAGAAGTTTTCTTCTCAATGAATGGTTTTTGCATCACGTTTCCCGAGGTAAACATTCAATTATAATCTGTTTTAACCCAAAACGTAAAAAAATTCAACTTAAAATAAGTTATAAGATTATATAATCATTTAAAGGGAGAAATAAAGCTTTTGAAGGCATAAGTGACTATAAAAGAAGTTTTCTTCTCAATGAATGGTTTTTGAATCACGTTTCTCGAGGTAAACATTCAATTATAATCTGTTTTAACCCAAAATGTAAAAAAATTCAACTTAAAATAAGTTCTAAGATTATATAATCATTTAAAAAAAGAAGTAAAGCTTTTGAAGGCATAAGTGACTATAAAAGAAGTTTTCCTCTCAATGAATGGTTTTTACTTCACGTTTCCCAAGGTAAACATTCAATTATCATCTGTTTTAACCAAAACTGTAAAAAAAATTCAACTTAAAATCAATTATGAGATTATATGATCATTTAAAGGCATAAGTAAAGCTTTTGAAGGCATAAGTGACTATAAAAGAAGTTTTCTTCTCAATGAATGGTTTTTGCATCACGTTTCCCGAGGTAAACATTCAATTATAATCTGTTTTACCCCAAAATCTAAAAAAATTCAACTTAAAATAAATTATAAGATTATATAATCATTTAAAGGGAGAAATAAAGCTTTTGAAGGCATAAGTGACTATAAAAGAAGTTTTCTTCTCAATAAATGCTTTTTCCTTCACGTTTCCCAAGGTAAACATTCAATTATAATCTGTTTTAACCCAAAATGTAATAAAATTCAACTTAAAATAAGTTATAAGATTATATAATCATTTAAAGGGAGAAATAAAGCTTTTGAAGGCATAAGTGACTATAAAAGAAGTTTTCTTCTCAATGAATGGTTTTTGCATCACGTTTCTCGAGGTAAACATTCAATTATAATCTGTTTTAACCCAAAATGTAAAAAAATTCAACTTAAAATAAGTTATAAGATTATATAATCATTTAAAGGGAGAAATAAAGCTTTTGAAGGCATAAGTGACTATAAAAGAAGTTTTCTTCTCAATGAATGGTTTTTGCATCACGTTTCCCGAGGTAAACATTCAATTATAATCTGTTTTACCCCAAAATCTAAAAAAATTCAACTTAAAATAAATTATAAGATTATATAATCATTTAAAGGGAGAAATAAAGCTTTTGAAGGCATAAGTGACTATAAAAGAAGTTTTCTTCTCAATAAATGCTTTTTTCTTCACGTTTCCCAAGGTAAACATTCAATTATAATCTGTTTTAACCCAAAATGTAATAAAATTCAACTTAAAATAAGTTATAAGATTATATAATCATTTAAAGGGAGAAATAAAGCTTTTGAAGGCATAAGTGACTATAAAAGAAGTTTTCTTCTCAATGAATGCTTTTTGCTTCACGTTTCCCGAGGTAAACATTCAATTATAATCTGTTTTAACCCAAAATGTAAAAAAATTCAACTTAAAATAAGTTATAAGATTATATAATCATTTAAAGGGAGAAATAAAGCTTTTGAAGGCATAAGTGACTATAAAAGAAGTTTTCTTCTCAATGAATGGTTTTTGCATCACGTTTCTCGAGGTAAACATTCAATTATAATCTGTTTTAACCCAAAATGCAAAAAAATTCAACTTAAAATAAGTTATAAGATTATATAATCATTTAAAGGGAGAAATAAAGCTTTTGAAGGCATAAGTGACTATAAAAGAAGTTTTCTTCTCAATGAATGGTTTTTGCTTCACGTTTCCCGAGGTCAACATTCAATTATAATCTTTTATAACCCAAAATGTAAAAAAAATTCAACTTAAAATCAATTATGAGATTATATGATCATTTAAATGCATAAATAAAGCTTTTGAAGGCATAAGTGACTATAAAAGAAGTTTTCTTCTCAATGAATGGTTTTTGCATCACGTTTCTCGAGGTAAACATTCAATTATAATCTGTTTTAACCCAAAATGTAAAAAAATTCAACTTAAAATAAGTTATAAGATTGTATAATCATTGAAAAAAAAAAATAAAGCTTTTGATGGCATAAGTGACTATAAAAGAAGTTTTCTTCTCAATGAATGGTTTTTGCATCATGTTTCCCGAGGTAATCATTCAATTATAATCTGTTTTAACCCAAAACGTAAAAAAATTCAACTTAAAATAACTTATAAGAATATATAATCATTTAAAGGGAGAAATAAAGCTTTTGAAGGCATAAGTGACTATAAAAGAAGTTTTCTTCTCAATGAATGGTTTTTGCATCACGTTTCCCGAGGTAAACATTCAATTACAATCTGTTTTAACCCAAAATGTAAAAAAATTCAACTTAAAATAAGTTCTAAGATTATATAATCATTTAAAAAAAGAAATAAAGGTTTTGAAGGCATAAGTGACTATAAAAGAAGTTTTCTTCTCAATGAATGGTTTTTGCTTCACGTTTCTCGAGGTAAACATTCAATTATAATCTGTTTTAACCCAAAATGTAAAAAAATTCAACTTAAAATAAGTTATAAGATTATATAATCATTTAAAGGGAGAATAAAGCTTTTGAAGGCATAAGTGACTATAAAAGAAGTTTTCTTCTCAATGAATGGTTCTTGCATCACGTTTCTCGAGGTAAACATTCAATTATAATCTGGTTTAACCCAAAATTTAAAAAAATTCAACTTAAAATAAGTTATAAGATTATATAATCATTTAAAAAAAGAAATAAAGCTTTTGAAGGCATAAGTGACTATAAAAGAAGTTTTCTTCTCAATGAATGGTTTTTGCGTCACGTTTCTCGAGGTCAACATTCAATTATAATCTGTTTTAACCCAAAATGTAAAAAAATTCAACTTAAAATAAGTTATAAGATTATATAATCAGGTAAAGGGAGAAATAAAGCTTTTGAAGGCATAAGTGACTATAAAAGAAGTTTTCTTCTCAATGAATGGTTTTTGCATCACGTTTCCCGAGGTAAACATTCAATTATAATCTGTTTTAACCAAAAATGTAAAAAAAATTCAACTTAAAATCAATTATGAGATTATATGATCATTTAAAGGCATAAATAAAGCTTTTGAAAGCATAAGTGACTATAAAAGAAGTTTTCTTCTCAATCAATGGTTTTTGCATCACGTTACCCGAGGTAAACATTCAATTATAATCTGTTTTGACCAAAAATGTAAAAAAAATTGAACTTAAAATCGATTATGAGATTATATGATCATTTAAAGGCATAAATAAAGCTTTTGAAGGCATAAGTGACTATAAAAGAAGTTTTCTTCTCAATGAATGGTTTTTGCATCACGTTTCTCGAGGTAAACATTCAATTATAATATGTTTTAACCCAAAATGTAAAAAAATTCAACTTCAAATAAGTTATAAGATTATATAATCAATTTAAAAAAGAAATAAAGGTTTTGAAGGCATAAGTGACTATAAAAGAAGTTTTCTTCCCAATGAATGCTTTTTGCTTCACGTTTCTCGAGGTAAACATTCAATTATATTCTGTTTTAACCCAAAATGTAAAAAAATTCAACTTAAAATAAGTTATAAGATTATATAATCATTTAAAGGGAGAAATAAAGCTTTTAAAAGCATAAGTGACTATAAAAGAAGTTTTCTTCTCAATGAATGGTTCTTGCTTCACGTTTCCCGAGGTAAACATTCAATTATAAACTGTTTTAACCCAAAATGTAAAAAAATTTCAACTTAAAATTAATTATGAGATTATATGATCATTTAAAGGCATAAATAAAGCTTTTGAAGGCATAAGTGACTATAAAGGAAGTTTTCTTCTCAATGAATGCTTTTTGCTTCACGTTTCCCGAGGTAAACATTCAATTATAATCTGTTTTAACCCAAAATGTAAAAAACATTCAACTTAAAATCAATTATGAGATTATATGATCATTTAAAGGCATAAATAAAACTTTTGAAGGCATAAGTGACTATAAAAGAAGTTTTTTTCTCAATGAATGGTTTTTGCATCACGTTACCCGAGGTAAACATTCAATTATAATCTGTTTTGACGAAAAATGTAAAAACAATTGAACTTAAAATCGATTATGAGATTATATGATCGTTTAAAGGCATAAATAAAGCTTTTGAAGGCATAAGTGACTATAAAAGAAGTTTTCTTCTCAATGAATGCTTTTTGCTTCACGTTTCCCGAGGTAAACATTCAATTATAATCTGTTTTAACCCAAAATGTAAAAAACATTCAACTTAAAATCAATTATGAGATTATATGATCATTTAAAGGCATAAATAAAGCTTTTGAAGGCATAAGTGACTATAAAAGAAGTTTTCTTCTCAATGAATGGTTTTTGCATCACGTTACCCGAGGTAAACATTCAATTATAATCTGTTTTGACCAAAAATGTAAAAAAAATTGAACTTAAAATCGATTATGAGATTATATGATCATTTAAAGGCATAAATAAAGCTTTTGAAGGCATAAGTGACTATAAAAGAAGTTTTCTTCTCAATGAATGGTTTTTGCATCACGTTTCTCGAGGTAAACATTCAATTATAATATGTTTTAACCCAAAATGTGAAAAAATTCAACTTCAAATAAGTTATAAGATTATATAATCAATTTAAAAAAGAAATAAAGGTTTTGAAGGCATAAGTGACTATAAAAGAAGTTTTCTTCCCAATGAATGCTTTTTGCTTCACGTTTCTCGAGGTAAACATTAAATTATATTCTGTTTTAACCCAAAATGTAAAAAAATTCAACTTAAAATAAGTTATAAGATTATATAATCATTTAAAGGGAGAAATAAAGCTTTTGAAGGCATAAGTGACTATAAAAGAAGTTTTCTTCTCAATGAATGGTTCTTGCTTCACGTTTCCCGAGGTAAACATTCAATTATAATCTGTTTTGACCCAAAATGTAAAAAAAATTCAACTTAAAATTAATTATGAGATTATATGATCATTTAAAGGCATAAATAAAGCTTTTGAAGGCATAAGTGACTATAAAGGAAGTTTTCTTCTCAATGAATGGTTTTTGCATCACGTTTCCGGAGGTAATCATTCAATTATAATCTGTTTTAACCCAAAACGTAAAAAAATTCAACTTAAAATAAGTTATAAGTTTATATGATCATTTAAAGGCATAAATAAAGCTTTTGAAGGCATAAGTGACAATAAAAGAAGTTTTCTTCTCAATGAATGGTTTTTGCATCACGTTTCCCGAGGTAAACATTCAATTATAATCTGTTTTAACCCAAAACGTAAAAAAATTCAACTTAAAATAAGTTATAAGATTATATAATCATTTAAAGGGAGAAATAAAGCTTTTGAAGGCATAAGTGACTATAAAAGAAGTTTTCTTCTCAATGAATGGTTTTTGAATCACGTTTCTCGAGGTAAACATTCAATTATAATCTGTTTTAACCCAAAATGTAAAAAAATTCAACTTAAAATAAGTTCTAAGATTATATAATCATTTAAAAAAAGAAATAAAGCTTTTGAAGGCATAAGTGACTATAAAAGAAGTTTTCCTCTCAATGAATGGTTTTTGCTTCACGTTTCCCAAGGTAAACATTCAATTATCATCTGTTTTAACCAAAACTGTAAAAAAAATTCAACTTAAAATCAATTATGAGATTATATGATCATTTAAAGGCATAAATAAAGCTTTTGAAGGCATAAGTGACTATAAAAGAAGTTTTCTTCTCAATGAATGGTTTTTGCATCACGTTTCCCGAGGTAAACATTCAATTATAATCTGTTTTACCCCAAAATCTAAAAAAATTCAACTTAAAATAAATTATAAGATTATATAATCATTTAAAGGGAGAAATAAAGCTTTTGAAGGCATAAGTGACTATAAAAGAAGTTTTCTTCTCAATAAATGCTTTTTCCTTCACGTTTCCCAAGGTAAACATTCAATTATAATCTGTTTTAACCCAAAATGTAATAAAATTCAACTTAAAATAAGTTATAAGATTATATAATCATTTAAAGGGAGAAATAAAGCTTTTGAAGGTATAAGTGACAATAAAAGAAGTTTTCTTCTCAATGAATGGTTTTTGCATCACGTTTCCCGAGGTAAACATTCAATTATAATCTGTTTTAACCCAAAACGTAAAAAAATTCAACTTAAAATAAGTTATAAGATTATATAATCATTTAAAGGGAGAAATAAAGCTTTTGAAGGCATAAGTGACTATAAAAGAAGTTTTCTTCTCAATGAATGGTTTTTGCATCACGTTTCTCAAGGTAAACATTCAATTATAATCTGTTTTAACCCAAAATGCAAAAAAATTCAACTTAAAATAAGTTATAAGATTATATAATCATTTAAAGGGAGAAATAAAGCTTTTGAAGGCATAAGTGACTATAAAAGAAGTTTTCTTCTCAATGAATGGTTTTTGCTTCACGTTTCCCGAGGTAAACATTCAATTATAATCTTTTATAACCCAAAATGTAAAAAAAATTCAACTTAAAATCAATTATGAGATTATATGATCATTTAAAGGCATAAATAAAGCTTTTGAAGGCATAAGTGACTATAAAAGAAGTTTTCTTCTCAATGAATGGTTTTTGCATCACGTTTCTCGAGGTAAACATTCAATCATAAACTGTTTTAACCCAAAATGTAAAAAAATTCAACTTAAAATAAGTTATAAGATTGTATAATCATTGAAAAAAAAAATAAAGCTTTTGATGGCATAAGTGACTATAAAAGAAGTTTTCTTCTCAATGAATGGTTTTTGCATCATGTTTCCCGAGGTAATCATTCAATTATAATCTGTTTTAACCCAAAACGTAAAAAAATTCAACTTAAAATAAGTTATAAGATTATATAATCATTTAAAGGGAGAAATAAAGCTTTTGAAGGCATAAGTGACTATAAAAGAAGTTTTCTTCTCAATGAATGGTTTTTGCATCACGTTTCTCGAGGTAAACATTCAATTATAATCTGTTTTAACCCAAAATGTAAAAAAATTCAACTTAAAATAAGTTCTAAGATTATATAATCATTTAAAAAAAGAAATAAAGCTTTTCAAGGCATAAGTGACTATAAAAGAAGTTTTCTTCTCAATGAATGGTTCTTGCATCACGTTTCTCGAGGTAAACATTCAATTATAGTCTGGTTTAACCCAAAATTTAAAAAAATTCAACTTAAAATAAGTTATAAGATTATATAATCATTTAAAAAAAGAAATAAAGCTTTTGAAGGCATAAGTGACTATAAAAGAAGTTTTCTTCTCAATGAATGGTTTTTGCATCACGTTTCTCGAGGTCAAAATTCAATTATAATCTGTTTTAACCCAAAATGTAAAAAAATTCAACTTAAAATAATTTATAAGATTATATAATCATGTAAAGGGAGAAATAAAGCTTTTGAAGGGATAAGTGACTATAAAAGAAGTTTTCTTCTCAATGAATGGTTTTTGCATCACGTTTCCCGAGGTAAACATTCAATTATAATCTGTTTTAACCAAAAATGTAAAAAAAATTCAACTTAAAATCAATTATGAGATTATATGATCATTTAAAGGCATAAATAAAGCTTTTGAAGGCATAAGTGACTATAAAAGAAGTTTTCTTCTCAATGAATGGTTTTTGCATCACGTTACCCGAGGTAAACATTCAATTATAATCTGTTTTGACCAAAAATGTAAAAAAAATTGAACTTAAAATCGATTATGAGATTATATGATCATTTAAAGGCATAAATAAAGCTTTTGAAGGCATAAGTGACTATAAAAGAAGTTTTCTTCTCAATGAATGGTTTTTGCATCATGTTTCTCGAGGTAAACATTCAATTATAATATGTTTTAACCCAAAATGTAAAAAAATTCAACTTCAAATAAGTTATAAGATTATATAATCAATTGAAAAAAGAAATAAAGGTTTTGAAGGCATAAGTGACTATAAAAGAAGTTTTCTTCCCAATGAATGCTTTTTGCTTCACGTTTCTCTAGGTAAACATTCAATTATATTCTGTTTTAACCCAAAATGTAAAAAAATTCAACTTAAAATAAGTTATAAGATTATATAATCATTTAAAGGGAGAAATAAAGCTTTTGAAGGCATAAGTGACTATAAAAGAAGTTTTCTTCTCAATGAATGGTTCTTGCTTCACGTTTCCCGAGGTAAACATTCAATTATAATCTGTTTTAACCCAAAATGTAAAAAAATTTCAACTTAAAATTAATTATGAGATTATATGATCATTTAAAGGCATAAATAAAGCTTTTGAAGGCATAAGTGACTATAAAGGAAGTTTTCTTCTCAATGAATGCTTTTTGCTTCACGTTTCCCGAGGTAAACATTCAATTATAATCTGTTTTAACCCAAAATGTAAAAAACATTCAACTTAAAATCAATTATGAGATTATATGATCATTTAAAGGCATAAATAAAGCTTTTGAAGGCATAAGTGACTATAAAAGAAGTTTTCTTCTCAATGAATTGTTTTTGCATCACGTTACCCGAGGTAAACATTCAATTATAATCTGTTTTGACCAAAAATGTAAAAAAAATTGAACTTAAAATCGATTATGAGATTATATGATCATTTAAAGACATAAATAAAGCTTTTGAAGGTATAAGTGACTATAAAAGAAGTTTTCTTCTCAATGAATGCTTTTTGCTTCACGTTTCCCGAGGTAAACATTCAATTATAATCTGTTTTAACCCAAAATGTAAAAAACATTCAACTTAAAATCAATTATGAGATTATATGATCATTTAAAGGCATAAATAAAGCTTTTGAAGGCATAAGTGACTATAAAAGAAGTTTTATTCTCAATGAATGGTTTTTGCATCACGTTACCCGAGGTAAACATTCAATTATAATCTGTTTTGACCAAAAATGTAAAAAAAATTGAACTTAAAATCGATTATGAGATTATATGATCATTTAAAGGCATAAATAAAGCTTTTGAAGGCATAAGTGACTATAAAAGAAGTTTTCTTCTCAATGAATGGTTTTTGCATCACGTTTCTCGAGGTAAACATTCAATTATAATATGTTTTAACCCAAAATGTGAAAAAATTCAACTTCAAATAAGTTATAAGATTATATAATCAATTTAAAAAAGAAATAAAGGTTTTGAAGGCATAAGTGACTATAAAAGAAGTTTTCTTCCCAATGAATGCTTTTTGCTTCACGTTTCTCGAGGTAAACATTAAATTATATTCTGTTTTAACCCAAAATGTAAAAAAATTCAACTTAAAATAAGTTATAAGATTATATAATCATTTAAAGGGAGAAATAAAGCTTTTGAAGGCATAAGTGACTATAAAAGAAGTTTTCTTCTCAATGAATGGTTCTTGCTTCACGTTTCCCGAGGTAAACATTCAATTATAATCTGTTTTGACCCAAAATGTAAAAAAAATTCAACTTAAAATTAATTATGAGATTATATGATCATTTAAAGGCATAAATAAAGCTTTTGAAGGCATAAGTGACTATAAAGGAAGTTTTCTTCTCAATGAATGGTTTTTGCATCACGTTTCCGGAGGTAATCATTCAATTATAATCTGTTTTAACCCAAAACGTAAAAAAATTCAACTTAAAATAAGTTATAAGTTTATATGATCATTTAAAGGCATAAATAAAGCTTTTGAAGGCATAAGTGACAATAAAAGAAGTTTTCTTCTCAATGAATGGTTTTTGCATCACGTTTCCCGAGGTAAACATTCAATTATAATCTGTTTTAACCCAAAACGTAAAAAAATTCAACTTAAAATAAGTTATAAGATTATATAATCATTTAAAGGGAGAAATAAAGCTTTTGAAGGCATAAGTGACTATAAAAGAAGTTTTCTTCTCAATGAATGGTTTTTGAATCACGTTTCTCGAGGTAAACATTCAATTATAATCTGTTTTAACCCAAAATGTAAAAAAATTCAACTTAAAATAAGTTCTAAGATTATATAATCATTTAAAAAAAGAAATAAAGCTTTTGAAGGCATAAGTGACTATAAAAGAAGTTTTCCTCTCAATGAATGGTTTTTGCTTCACGTTTCCCAAGGTAAACATTCAATTATCATCTGTTTTAACCAAAACTGTAAAAAAAATTCAACTTAAAATCAATTATGAGATTATATGATCATTTAAAGGCATAAATAAAGCTTTTGAAGGCATAAGTGACTATAAAAGAAGTTTTCTTCTCAATGAATGGTTTTTGCATCACGTTTCCCGAGGTAAACATTCAATTATAATCTGTTTTACCCCAAAATCTAAAAAAATTCAACTTAAAATAAATTATAAGATTATATAATCATTTAAAGGGAGAAATAAAGCTTTTGAAGGCATAAGTGACTATAAAAGAAGTTTTCTTCTCAATAAATGCTTTTTCCTTCACGTTTCCCAAGGTAAACATTCAATTATAATCTGTTTTAACCCAAAATGTAATAAAATTCAACTTAAAATAAGTTATAAGATTATATAATCATTTAAAGGGAGAAATAAAGCTTTTGAAGGTATAAGTGACAATAAAAGAAGTTTTCTTCTCAATGAATGGTTTTTGCATCACGTTTCCCGAGGTAAACATTCAATTATAATCTGTTTTAACCCAAAACGTAAAAAAATTCAACTTAAAATAAGTTATAAGATTATATAATCATTTAAAGGGAGAAATAAAGCTTTTGAAGGCATAAGTGACTATAAAAGAAGTTTTCTTCTCAATGAATGGTTTTTGCATCACGTTTCTCAAGGTAAACATTCAATTATAATCTGTTTTAACCCAAAATGCAAAAAAATTCAACTTAAAATAAGTTATAAGATTATATAATCATTTAAAGGGAGAAATAAAGCTTTTGAAGGCATAAGTGACTATAAAAGAAGTTTTCTTCTCAATGAATGGTTTTTGCTTCACGTTTCCCGAGGTAAACATTCAATTATAATCTTTTATAACCCAAAATGTAAAAAAAATTCAACTTAAAATCAATTATGAGATTATATGATCATTTAAAGGCATAAATAAAGCTTTTGAAGGCATAAGTGACTATAAAAGAAGTTTTCTTCTCAATGAATGGTTTTTGCATCACGTTTCTCGAGGTAAACATTCAATCATAAACTGTTTTAACCCAAAATGTAAAAAAATTCAACTTAAAATAAGTTATAAGATTGTATAATCATTGAAAAAAAAAATAAAGCTTTTGATGGCATAAGTGACTATAAAAGAAGTTTTCTTCTCAATGAATGGTTTTTGCATCATGTTTCCCGAGGTAATCATTCAATTATAATCTGTTTTAACCCAAAACGTAAAAAAATTCAACTTAAAATAAGTTATAAGATTATATAATCATTTAAAGGGAGAAATAAAGCTTTTGAAGGCATAAGTGACTATAAAAGAAGTTTTCTTCTCAATGAATGGTTTTTGCATCACGTTTCTCGAGGTAAACATTCAATTATAATCTGTTTTAACCCAAAATGTAAAAAAATTCAACTTAAAATAAGTTCTAAGATTATATAATCATTTAAAAAAAGAAATAAAGCTTTTCAAGGCATAAGTGACTATAAAAGAAGTTTTCTTCTCAATGAATGGTTCTTGCATCACGTTTCTCGAGGTAAACATTCAATTATAGTCTGGTTTAACCCAAAATTTAAAAAAATTCAACTTAAAATAAGTTATAAGATTATATAATCATTTAAAAAAAGAAATAAAGCTTTTGAAGGCATAAGTGACTATAAAAGAAGTTTTCTTCTCAATGAATGGTTTTTGCATCACGTTTCTCGAGGTCAAAATTCAATTATAATCTGTTTTAACCCAAAATGTAAAAAAATTCAACTTAAAATAATTTATAAGATTATATAATCATGTAAAGGGAGAAATAAAGCTTTTGAAGGGATAAGTGACTATAAAAGAAGTTTTCTTCTCAATGAATGGTTTTTGCATCACGTTTCCCGAGGTAAACATTCAATTATAATCTGTTTTAACCAAAAATGTAAAAAAAATTCAACTTAAAATCAATTATGAGATTATATGATCATTTAAAGGCATAAATAAAGCTTTTGAAGGCATAAGTGACTATAAAAGAAGTTTTCTTCTCAATGAATGGTTTTTGCATCACGTTACCCGAGGTAAACATTCAATTATAATCTGTTTTGACCAAAAATGTAAAAAAAATTGAACTTAAAATCGATTATGAGATTATATGATCATTTAAAGGCATAAATAAAGCTTTTGAAGGCATAAGTGACTATAAAAGAAGTTTTCTTCTCAATGAATGGTTTTTGCATCATGTTTCTCGAGGTAAACATTCAATTATAATATGTTTTAACCCAAAATGTAAAAAAATTCAACTTCAAATAAGTTATAAGATTATATAATCAATTGAAAAAAGAAATAAAGGTTTTGAAGGCATAAGTGACTATAAAAGAAGTTTTCTTCCCAATGAATGCTTTTTGCTTCACGTTTCTCTAGGTAAACATTCAATTATATTCTGTTTTAACCCAAAATGTAAAAAAATTCAACTTAAAATAAGTTATAAGATTATATAATCATTTAAAGGGAGAAATAAAGCTTTTGAAGGCATAAGTGACTATAAAAGAAGTTTTCTTCTCAATGAATGGTTCTTGCTTCACGTTTCCCGAGGTAAACATTCAATTATAATCTGTTTTAACCCAAAATGTAAAAAAATTTCAACTTAAAATTAATTATGAGATTATATGATCATTTAAAGGCATAAATAAAGCTTTTGAAGGCATAAGTGACTATAAAGGAAGTTTTCTTCTCAATGAATGCTTTTTGCTTCACGTTTCCCGAGGTAAACATTCAATTATAATCTGTTTTAACCCAAAATGTAAAAAACATTCAACTTAAAATCAATTATGAGATTATATGATCATTTAAAGGCATAAATAAAGCTTTTGAAGGCATAAGTGACTATAAAAGAAGTTTTCTTCTCAATGAATTGTTTTTGCATCACGTTACCCGAGGTAAACATTCAATTATAATCTGTTTTGACCAAAAATGTAAAAAAAATTGAACTTAAAATCGATTATGAGATTATATGATCATTTAAAGACATAAATAAAGCTTTTGAAGGTATAAGTGACTATAAAAGAAGTTTTCTTCTCAATGAATGCTTTTTGCTTCACGTTTCCCGAGGTAAACATTCAATTATAATCTGTTTTAACCCAAAATGTAAAAAACATTCAACTTAAAATCAATTATGAGATTATATGATCATTTAAAGGCATAAATAAAGCTTTTGAAGGCATAAGTGACTATAAAGGAAGTTTTCTTCTCAATGAATGGTTTTTGCATCACGTTTCCGGAGGTAATCATTCAATTATAATCTGTTTTAACCCAAAACGTAAAAAAATTCTACTTAAAATAAGTTATAAGTTTATATGATCATTTAAAGGCATAAATAAAGCTTTTGAAGGCATAAGTGACAATAAAAGAAGTTTTCTTCTCAATGAATGGTTTTTGCATCACGTTTCCCGAGGTAAACATTCAATTATAATCTGTTTTAACCCAAAACGTAAAAAAATTCAACTTAAAATAAGTTATAAGATTATATAATCATTTAAAGGGAGAAATAAAGCTTTTGAAGGCATAAGTGACTATAAAAGAAGTTTTCTTCTCAATGAATGGTTCTTGCTTCACGTTTCCCGAGGTAAACATTCAATTATAATCTGTTTTGACCCAAAATGTAAAAAAATTTCAACTTAAAATTAATTATGAGATTATATGATCATTTAAAGGCATAAATAAAGCTTTTGAAGGCATAAGTGACTATAAAGGAAGTTTTCTTCTCAATGAATGGTTTTTGCATCACGTTTCCGGAGGTAATCATTCAATTATAATCTGTTTTAACCCAAAACGTAAAAAAATTCAACTTAAAATAAGTTATAAGTTTATATGATCATTTAAAGGCATAAATAAAGCTTTTGAAGGCATAAGTGACAATAAAAGAAGTTTTCTTCTCAATGAATGGTTTTTGCATCACGTTTCCCGAGGTAAACATTCAATTATAATCTGTTTTAACCCAAAACGTAAAAAAATTCAACTTAAAATAAGTTATAAGATTATATAATCATTTAAAGGGAGAAATAAAGCTTTTGAAGGCATAAGTGACTATAAAAGAAGTTTTCTTCTCGATGAATGGTTTTTGCATCACGTTTCCCGAGGTAACCATTCAATTATAATCTGTTTTAACCCAAAATGTAAAAAAAATTCAACTTAAAATTAATTATGAGATTATATGATCATTTAAAGGCATAAATAAAGCTTTTGAAGGCATAAGTGACTATAAAAGAAGTTTTCTTCTCAATGAATGGTTTTTGCATCACGTTTCTCGAGGTAAACATTCAATTATAATCTGTTTTAACCCCAAATGTAAAAAAATTCAACTTAAAATAAGTTATAAGATTATATAATCATTTAAAGGGAGAAATAAAGCTTTTGAAGGCATAAGTGACTATAAAAGAAGTTTTCTTCTCGATGAATGGTTTTTGCTTCACGTCTCCCGAGGTAAACATTCAATTATAATCTGTTTTAACCCAAAATGTAAAAAAAATTCAACTTAAAATTAATTATGAGATTATATGATCATTTAAAGGCATAAATAAAGCTTTTGAAGGCATAAGTGACTATAAAAGAAGTTTTCTTCTCAATGAATGGTTTTTGCATCACGTTTCTCGAGGTAAACATTCAATTATAATCTGTTTTAACCCAAAATGTAAAAAAATTCAACTTAAAATAAGTTATAAGATTGTATAATCATTGAAAAAAAGAAATAAAGCTTTTGAAGGCATAAGTGACTATAAAAGAAGTTTTCTTCTCAATGAATGGTTCTTGCTTCACGTTTCCCGAGGTAAACATTCAATTATAATATGTTTTAACCAAAAATGTAAAAAAAATTGAAGTTAAAATCAATTATGAGATTATATGATCATTTAAAGGCATAAATAAAGCTTTTGAAGGCATAAGTGACTATAAAAGAAGTTTTCTTCTCAATGAATGGTTTTTGCATCACGTTTCCCGAGGTAAACATTCAATTATAATCTGTTTTAACCCAAAACGTAAAAAAATTCAACTTAAAATAAGTTATAAGATTATATAATCATTTAAAGGGAGAAATAAAGCTTTTGAAGGCATAAGTGACTATAAAAGAAGTTTTCTTCTCAATGAATGCTTTTTCCTTCACGTTTCCCGAGGTAAACATTCAATTATAATCTGTTTTACCAAAAAATGTAAAAAAATTCAACTTAAAATCAATTATGAGATTATATGATCATTTAAAGGCATAAATAAAGCTTTTGAAGGCATAAGTGACTATAAAAGAAGTTTTCTTCTCAATGAATTGTTTTTGCATCACGTTTCTCGAGGTAAACATTCAATTATAATCTGTTTTAACCCAAAATGTAAAAAAATTCAACTTAAAATAGGTTATAAGATTATATAATCATTTAAAAGGAGAAATAAAGCTTTTGAAGGCATAAGTGACTATAAAAGAAGTTTTCTTCTCAATGAATGGTTTTTGCTTCACGTTTCCCGAGGTAAACATTCAATTGTAATCTGTTTTAACCCAAAACGTAAAAAAATCAACTTAAAATAAGTTATAAGATTATATAATCATTTAAAGGGAGAAATAAAGCTTTTGAAGGCATAAGTGACTATAAAAGAAGTTTTCTTCTCAATGAATGGTTTTTGCTTCACGTTTCCCGAGGTAAACATTTAATTATAATATGTTTTAACCCAAAACATAAAAAAAATTCAACTTAAAATCAATTATGAGATTATATGATCATTTAAAGGCATAAATAAAGCTTTTGAAGGCATAAGTGACTATAAAAGAAGTTTTCTTCTCAATGAATCATTTTTGCATCACGTTTCTCGAGGTAAACATTCAATTATAATCTGTTTTAACCCAAAATGTAAAAAAATTCAACTTAAAATAAGTTATAAGATTATATAATCATTTAAAGGGAGAAATAAAGCTTTTGAAGGCATAAGTGACAATAAAAGAAGTTTTCTTCTCAATGAATGCTTTTTCCTTCACGTTTCCCAAGGTAAACATTCAATTATAATCTGTTTTACCTAAAAATGTAAAAAAATTCAACTTAAAATCAATTATGAGATTATATGATCATTTAAACGCATAAATAAAGCTTTTGAAGGCATAAGTGACTATAAAAGAAGTTTTCTTCTCAATGAATGGTTTTTGCATCACGTTTCTCGAGGAAAACATTCAATTATAATCTGTTTTAACCCAGAACGTAAAAAAATTCAACTTAAAATAAGTTATAAGATTATATAATCATTTAAAGGGAGAAATAAAGCTTTTGAAGGCATAAGTGACTATAAAAGAAGTTTTCTTCTCAATGAATGCTTTTTCCTTCACGTTTCCCGAGGTAAACATTCAATTATAATCTGTTTTACGAAAAAATGTAAAAAAATTCAACTTAAAATCAATTATGAGATTATATGATCATTTAAAGGCATAAATAAAGCTTTTGAAGGCATAAGTGACTATAAAAGAAGTTTTCTTCTCAATGAATTGTTTTTGCATCACGTTTCTCGAGGTAAACATTCAATTATAATCTGTTTTAACCCAAAATGTAAAAAAATTCAACTTAAAATAAGTTATAAGATTATATAATCATTTAAAAGGAGAAATAAAGCTTTTGAAGGCATAAGTGACTATAAAAGAAGTTTTCTTCTCAATGAATGCTTTTTCCTTCACGTTTCCCAAGGTAAATATTCAATTATAATCTGTTTTACCTAAAAATGTAAAACAGTTCAACTTAAAATCAATTATGAGATTATATAATCATTTAAAGGCATAAATAAAGCTTTTGAAGGCATAAGTGACTATAAAAGAAGTTTTCTTCTCAATGAATGGTTTTTGCTTCACGTTTCCCGAGGTAAACATTCAATTGTAATCTGTTTTAACCCAAAACGTAAAAAAATCAACTTAAAATAAGTTATAAGATTATATAATCATTTAAAGGGAGAAATAAAGCTTTTGAAGGCATAAGTGACTATAAAAGAAGTTTTCTTCTCAATGAATGGTTTTTGCTTCACGTTTCCCGAGGTAAACATTTAATTATAATATGTTTTAACCCAAAACGTAAAAAAAATTCAACTTAAAATCAATTATGAGATTATATGATCATTTAAAGGCATAAATAAAGCTTTTGAAGGTATAAGTGACTATAAAAGAAGTTTTCTTCTCAATGAATCATTTTTGCATCACGTTTCTCGAGGTAAACATTCAATTATAATCTGTTTTAACCCAAAATGTAAAAAAATTCAACTTAAAATAAGTTATAAGATTATATAATCATTTAAAGGGAGAAATAAAGCTTTTGAAGGCATAAGTGACAATAAAAGAAGTTTTCTTCTCAATGAATGCTTTTTCCTTCACGTTTCCCAAGGTAAACATTCAATTATAATCTGTTTTACCTAAAAATGTAAAAAAATTCAACTTAAAATCAATTATGAGATTATATGATCATTTAAAGGCATAAATAAAGCTTTTGAAGGCATAAGTGACTATAAAAGATGTTTTCTTCTCAATGAATGGTTTTTGCATCACGTTTCCCGAGGAAAACATTCAATTGTAATCTGTTTTAACCCGGAACGTAAAAAAATTCAACTTAAAATAAGTTATAAGATTATATAATCATTTAAAGGGAGAAATAAAGCTTTTGAAGGCATAAGTGACTATAAAAGAAGTTTTCTTCTCAATGAATGCTTTTTCCTTCACGTTTCCCGAGGTAAACATTCAATTATAATCTGTTTTACCAAAAAATGTAAAAAAATTCAACTTAAAATCAATTATGAGATTATATGATCATTTAAAGGCATAAATAAAGCTTTTGAAGGCATAAGTGACTATAAAAGAAGTTTTCTTCTCAATGAATTGTTTTTGCATCACATTTCTCGAGGTAAACATTCAATTATAATCTGTTTTAACCCAAAATGTAAAAAAATTCAACTTAAAATAGGTTATAAGATTATATAATCATTTAAAAGGAGAAATAAAGCTTTTGAAGGCATAAGTGACTATAAAAGAAGTTTTCTTCTCAATGAATGCTTTTTCCTTCACGTTTCCCAAGGTAAATATTCAATTATAATCTGTTTTACCTAAAAATGTAAAACAATTCAACTTAAAATCAATTATGAGATTATATGATCATTTAAAGGCATAAATAAAGCTTTTGAAGGCATAAGTGACTATAAAAGAAGTTTTCTTCTCAATGAATTGTTTTTGCATCACGTTTCTCGAGGTAAACATTCAATTATAATCTGTTTTAACCCAAAATGTGAAAAAATTCAACTTAAAATAGGTTATAAGATTATATAATCATTTAAAAGGAGAAATAAAGCTTTTGAAGGCATAAGTGACTATAAAAGAAGTTTTCTTCTCAATGAATGCTTTTTCCTTCACGTTTCCCAAGGTAAATATTCAATTATAATCTGTTTTACCTAAAAATGTAAAACAATTCAACTTAAAATCAATTATGAGATTATATGATCATTTAAAGGCATAAATAAAGCTTTTGAAGGCATAAGTGACTATAAAAGAAGTTTTCTTCTCAATGAATGGTTTTTGCATCACGTTACCCGAGGTAAACATTCAATTATAATCTGTTTTGACCAAAAATGTAAAAAAAATTGAACTTAAAATCGATTATGAGATTATATGATCATTTAAAGGCATAAATAAAGCTTTTGAAGGCATAAGTGACTATAAAAGAAGTTTTCTTCTCAATGAATGGTTTTTGCATCACGTTTCTCGAGGTAAACATTCAATTATAATATGTTTTAACCCAAAATGTAAAAAAATTCAACTTCAAATAAGTTATAAGATTATATAATCAATTTAAAAAAGAAATAAAGGTTTTGAAGGCATAAGTGACTATAAAAGAAGTTTTCTTCCCAATGAATGCTTTTTGCTTCACGTTTCTCGAGGTAAACATTCAATTATATTCTGTTTTAACCCAAAATGTAAAAAAATTCAACTTAAAATAAGTTATAAGATTATATAATCATTTAAAGGGAGAAATAAAGCTTTTGAAGGCATAAGTGACTATAAAAGAAGTTTTCTTCTCAATGAATGGTTCTTGCTTCACGTTTCCCGAGGTAAACATTCAATTATAATCTGTTTTAACCCAAAATGTAAAAAAATTTCAACTTAAAATTAATTATGAGATTATATGATCATTTAAAGGCATAAATAAAGCTTTTGAAGGCATAAGTGACTATAAAAGAAGTTTTCTTCTCAATGAATGCTTTTTGCTTCACGTTTCCCGAGGTAAACATTCAATTATAATCTGTTTTAACCCAAAATGTAAAAAACATTCAACTTAAAATCAATTATGAGATTATATGATCATTTAAAGGCATAAATAAAGCTTTTGAAGGCATAAGTGACTATAAAAGAAGTTTTTTTCTCAATGAATGGTTTTTGCATCACGTTACCCGAGGTAAACATTCAATTATAATCTGTTTTTACCAAAAATGTAAAAACAATTGAACTTAAAATCGATTATGAGATTATATGATCATTTAAAGGCATAAATAAAGCTTTTGAAGGCATAAGTGACTATAAAAGAAGTTTTCTTCTCAATGAATGCTTTTTGCTTCACGTTTCCCGAGGTAAACATTCAATTATAATCTGTTTTAACCCAAAATGTAAAAAACATTCAACTTAAAATCAATTATGAGATTATATGATCATTTAAAGGCATAAATAAAGCTTTTGAAGGCATAAGTGACTATAAAAGAAGTTTTCTTCTCAATGAATGGTTTTTGCATCACGTTACCCGAGGTAAACATTCAATTATAATCTGTTTTGACCAAAAATGTAAAAAAAATTGAACTTAAAATCGATTATGAGATTATATGATCATTTAAAGGCATAAATAAAGCTTTTGAAGGCATAAGTGACTATAAAAGAAGTTTTCTTCTCAATGAATGGTTTTTGCATCACGTTTCTCGAGGTAAACATTCAATTATAATATGTTTTAACCCAAAATGTGAAAAAATTCAACTTCAAATAAGTTATAAGATTATATAATCAATTTAAAAAAGAAATAAAGGTTTTGAAGGCATAAGTGACTATAAAAGAAGTTTTCTTCCCAATGAATGCTTTTTGCTTCACGTTTCTCGAGGTAAACATTCAATTATATTCTGTTTTAACCCAAAATGTAAAAAAATTCAACTTAAAATAAGTTATAAGATTATATAATCATTTAAAGGGAGAAATAAAGCTTTTGAAGGCATAAGTGACTATAAAAGAAGTTTTCTTCTCAATGAATGGTTCTTGCTTCACGTTTCCCGAGGTAAACATTCAATTATAATCTGTTTTGACCCAAAATGTAAAAAAAATTCAACTTAAAATTAATTATGAGATTATATGATCATTTAAAGGCATAAATAAAGCTTTTGAAGGCATAAGTGACTATAAAGGAAGTTTTCTTCTCAATGAATGGTTTTTGCATCACGTTTCCGGAGGTAATCATTCAATTATAATCTGTTTTAACCCAAAACGTAAAAAAATTCAACTTAAAATAAGTTATAAGTTTATATGATCATTTAAAGGCATAAATAAAGCTTTTGAAGGCATAAGTGACAATAAAAGAAGTTTTCTTCTCAATGAATGGTTTTTGCATCACGTTTCCCGAGGTAAACATTCAATTATAATCTGTTTTAACCCAAAACGTAAAAAAATTCAACTTAAAATAAGTTATAAGATTATATAATCATTTAAAGGGAGAAATAAAGCTTTTGAAGGCATAAGTGACTATAAAAGAAGTTTTCTTCTCAATGAATGGTTTTTGAATCACGTTTCTCGAGGTAAACATTCAATTATAATCTGTTTTAACCCAAAATGTAAAAAAATTCAACTTAAAATAAGTTCTAAGATTATATAATCATTTAAAAAAAGAAATAAAGCTTTTGAAGGCATAAGTGACTATAAAAGAAGTTTTCCTCTCAATGAATGGTTTTTGCTTCACGTTTCCCAAGGTAAACATTCAATTATCATCTGTTTTAACCAAAACTGTAAAAAAAATTCAACTTAAAATCAATTATGAGATTATATGATCATTTAAAGGCATAAATAAAGCTTTTGAAGGCATAAGTGACTATAAAAGAAGTTTTCTTCTCAATGAATGGTTTTTGCATCACGTTTCCCGAGGTAAACATTCAATTATAATCTGTTTTACCCCAAAATCTAAAAAAATTCAACTTAAAATAAATTATAAGATTATATAATCATTTAAAGGGAGAAATAAAGCTTTTGAAGGCATAAGTGACTATAAAAGAAGTTTTCTTCTCAATAAATGCTTTTTCCTTCACGTTTCCCAAGGTAAACATTCAATTATAATCTGTTTTAACCCAAAATGTAATAAAATTCAACTTAAAATAAGTTATAAGATTATATAATCATTTAAAGGGAGAAATAAAGCTTTTGAAGGTATAAGTGACTATAAAAGAAGTTTTCTTCTCAATGAATGGTTTTTGCATCACGTTTCTCGAGGTAAACATTCAATTATAATCTGTTTTAACCAAAAATGTAAAAAAATTCAACTTAAAATAAGTTATAAGATTATATAATCATTTAAAGGGAGAAATAAAGCTTTTGAAGGCATAAGTGACTATAAAAGAAGTTTTCTTCTCAATGAATGGTTTTTGCATCACGTTTCTCGAGGTAAACATTCAATTATAATCTGTTTTAACCAAAAATGTAAAAAAATTCAACTTAAAATAAGTTATAAGATTATATAATCATTTAAAGGGAGAAATAAAGCTTTTGAAGGCATAAGTGACTATAAAAGAAGTTTTCTTCTCAATGAATGGTTTTTGCATCACGTTTCTCGAGGTAAACATTCAATTATAATCTGTTTTAACCAAAAATGTAAAAAAATTCAACTTAAAATAAGTTATAAGATTATATAATCATTTAAAGGGAGAAATAAAGCTTTTGAAGGTATAAGTGACTATAAAAGAAGTTTTCTTCTCAATGAATGGTTTTTGCATCACGTTTCTCGAGGTAAACATTCAATTATAATCTGTTTTAACCAAAAATGTAAAAAAATTCAACTTAAAATAAGTTATAAGATTATATAATCATTTAAAGGGAGAAATAAAGCTTTTGAAGGCATAAGTGACTATAAAAGAAGTTTTCTTCTCAATGAATGGTTTTTGCATCACGTTTCTCGAGGTAAACATTCAATTATAATCTGTTTTAACCCAAAATGCAAAAAAATTCAACTTAAAATAAGTTATAAGATTATATAATCATTTAAAGGGAGAAATAAAGCTTTTGAAGGCATAAGTGACTATAAAAGAAGTTTTCTTCTCAATGAATGGTTTTTGAATCACGTTTCTCGAGGTAAACATTCAATTATAATCTGTTTTAACCCAAAATGTAAAAAAATTCAACTTAAAATAAGTTCTAAGATTATATAATCATTTAAAAAAAGAAATAAAGCTTTTGAAGGCATAAGTGACTATAAAAGAAGTTTTCCTCTCAATGAATGGTTTTTGCTTCACGTTTCCCAAGGTAAACATTCAATTATCATCTGTTTTAACCAAAACTGTAAAAAAAATTCAACTTAAAATCAATTATGAGATTATATGATCATTTAAAGGCATAAATAAAGCTTTTGAAGGCATAAGTGACTATAAAAGAAGTTTTCTTCTCAATGAATGGTTTTTGCATCACGTTTCCCGAGGTAAACATTCAATTATAATCTGTTTTACCCCAAAATCTAAAAAAATTCAACTTAAAATAAATTATAAGATTATATAATCATTTAAAGGGAGAAATAAAGCTTTTGAAGGCATAAGTGACTATAAAAGAAGTTTTCTTCTCAATGAATGCTTTTTGCATCACGTTTCTCGAGGTAAACATTCAATTATAATCTGTTTTAACCAAAAATGTAAAAAAATTCAACTTAAAATAAGTTATAAGATTATATAATCATTTAAAGGGAGAAATAAAGCTTTTGAAGGCATAAGTGACTATAAAAGATGTTTTCTTCTCAATGAATGGTTTTTGCATCACGTTTCCCGAGGAAAACATTCAATTGTAATCTGTTTTAACCCGGAACGTAAAAAAATTCAACTTAAAATAAGTTATAAGATTATATAATCATTTAAAGGGAGAAATAAAGCTTTTGAAGGCATAAGTGACTATAAAAGAAGTTTTCTTCTCAATGAATGCTTTTTCCTTCACGTTTCCCGAGGTAAACATTCAATTATAATCTGTTTTACCAAAAAATGTAAAAAAATTCAACTTAAAATCAATTATGAGATTATATGATCATTTAAAGGCATAAATAAAGCTTTTGAAGGCATAAGTGACTATAAAAGAAGTTTTCTTCTCAATGAATTGTTTTTGCATCACATTTCTCGAGGTAAACATTCAATTATAATCTGTTTTAACCCAAAATGTAAAAAAATTCAACTTAAAATAGGTTATAAGATTATATAATCATTTAAAAGGAGAAATAAAGCTTTTGAAGGCATAAGTGACTATAAAAGAAGTTTTCTTCTCAATGAATGCTTTTTCCTTCACGTTTCCCAAGGTAAATATTCAATTATAATCTGTTTTACCTAAAAATGTAAAACAATTCAACTTAAAATCAATTATGAGATTATATGATCATTTAAAGGCATAAATAAAGCTTTTGAAGGCATAAGTGACTATAAAAGAAGTTTTCTTCTCAATGAATGGTTTTTGCATCACGTTTCCCGAGGTAAATATTCAATTATAATCTGTTTTAACCCAAAACGTAAAAAAATTCAACTTAAAATAAGTTATAAGATTATATAATCATTTAAAGGGAGAAATAAAGCTTTTGAAGGCATAAGTGACTATAAAAGAAGTTTTCTTCTCAATGAATGCTTTTTCCCTCACGTTTCCCGAGGTAAACATTCAATTATAATCTGTTTTACCAAAAAATGTAAAAAAATTCAACTTAAAATCAATTATGAGATTATATGATCATTTAAAGGCATAAATAAAGCTTTTGAAGGCATAAGTGACTATAAAAGAAGTTTTCTTCTCAATGAATTGTTTTTGCATCACGTTTCTCGAGGTAAACATTCAATTATAATCTGTTTTAACCCAAAATGTGAAAAAATTCAACTTAAAATAGGTTATAAGATTATATAATCATTTAAAAGGAGAAATAAAGCTTTTGAAGGCATAAGTGACTATAAAAGAAGTTTTCTTCTCAATGAATGCTTTTTCCTTCACGTTTCCCAAGGTAAATATTCAATTATAATCTGTTTTACCTAAAAATGTAAAACAATTCAACTTAAAATCAATTATGAGATTATATGATCATTTAAAGGCATAAATAAAGCTTTTGAAGGCATAAGTGACTATAAAAGAAGTTTTCTTCTCAATGAATGGTTTTTGCATCACGTTACCCGAGGTAAACATTCAATTATAATCTGTTTTGACCAAAAATGTAAAAAAAATTGAACTTAAAATCGATTATGAGATTATATGATCATTTAAAGGCATAAATAAAGCTTTTGAAGGCATAAGTGACTATAAAAGAAGTTTTCTTCTCAATGAATGGTTTTTGCATCACGTTTCTCGAGGTAAACATTCAATTATAATATGTTTTAACCCAAAATGTAAAAAAATTCAACTTCAAATAAGTTATAAGATTATATAATCAATTTAAAAAAGAAATAAAGGTTTTGAAGGCATAAGTGACTATAAAAGAAGTTTTCTTCCCAATGAATGCTTTTTGCTTCACGTTTCTCGAGGTAAACATTCAATTATATTCTGTTTTAACCCAAAATGTAAAAAAATTCAACTTAAAATAAGTTATAAGATTATATAATCATTTAAAGGGAGAAATAAAGCTTTTGAAGGCATAAGTGACTATAAAAGAAGTTTTCTTCTCAATGAATGGTTCTTGCTTCACGTTTCCCGAGGTAAACATTCAATTATAATCTGTTTTAACCCAAAATGTAAAAAAATTTCAACTTAAAATTAATTATGAGATTATATGATCATTTAAAGGCATAAATAAAGCTTTTGAAGGCATAAGTGACTATAAAAGAAGTTTTCTTCTCAATGAATGCTTTTTGCTTCACGTTTCCCGAGGTAAACATTCAATTATAATCTGTTTTAACCCAAAATGTAAAAAACATTCAACTTAAAATCAATTATGAGATTATATGATCATTTAAAGGCATAAATAAAGCTTTTGAAGGCATAAGTGACTATAAAAGAAGTTTTTTTCTCAATGAATGGTTTTTGCATCACGTTACCCGAGGTAAACATTCAATTATAATCTGTTTTTACCAAAAATGTAAAAACAATTGAACTTAAAATCGATTATGAGATTATATGATCATTTAAAGGCATAAATAAAGCTTTTGAAGGCATAAGTGACTATAAAAGAAGTTTTCTTCTCAATGAATGCTTTTTGCTTCACGTTTCCCGAGGTAAACATTCAATTATAATCTGTTTTAACCCAAAATGTAAAAAACATTCAACTTAAAATCAATTATGAGATTATATGATCATTTAAAGGCATAAATAAAGCTTTTGAAGGCATAAGTGACTATAAAAGAAGTTTTCTTCTCAATGAATGGTTTTTGCATCACGTTACCCGAGGTAAACATTCAATTATAATCTGTTTTGACCAAAAATGTAAAAAAAATTGAACTTAAAATCGATTATGAGATTATATGATCATTTAAAGGCATAAATAAAGCTTTTGAAGGCATAAGTGACTATAAAAGAAGTTTTCTTCTCAATGAATGGTTTTTGCATCACGTTTCTCGAGGTAAACATTCAATTATAATATGTTTTAACCCAAAATGTGAAAAAATTCAACTTCAAATAAGTTATAAGATTATATAATCAATTTAAAAAAGAAATAAAGGTTTTGAAGGCATAAGTGACTATAAAAGAAGTTTTCTTCCCAATGAATGCTTTTTGCTTCACGTTTCTCGAGGTAAACATTCAATTATATTCTGTTTTAACCCAAAATGTAAAAAAATTCAACTTAAAATAAGTTATAAGATTATATAATCATTTAAAGGGAGAAATAAAGCTTTTGAAGGCATAAGTGACTATAAAAGAAGTTTTCTTCTCAATGAATGGTTCTTGCTTCACGTTTCCCGAGGTAAACATTCAATTATAATCTGTTTTGACCCAAAATGTAAAAAAAATTCAACTTAAAATTAATTATGAGATTATATGATCATTTAAAGGCATAAATAAAGCTTTTGAAGGCATAAGTGACTATAAAGGAAGTTTTCTTCTCAATGAATGGTTTTTGCATCACGTTTCCGGAGGTAATCATTCAATTATAATCTGTTTTAACCCAAAACGTAAAAAAATTCAACTTAAAATAAGTTATAAGTTTATATGATCATTTAAAGGCATAAATAAAGCTTTTGAAGGCATAAGTGACAATAAAAGAAGTTTTCTTCTCAATGAATGGTTTTTGCATCACGTTTCCCGAGGTAAACATTCAATTATAATCTGTTTTAACCCAAAACGTAAAAAAATTCAACTTAAAATAAGTTATAAGATTATATAATCATTTAAAGGGAGAAATAAAGCTTTTGAAGGCATAAGTGACTATAAAAGAAGTTTTCTTCTCAATGAATGGTTTTTGAATCACGTTTCTCGAGGTAAACATTCAATTATAATCTGTTTTAACCCAAAATGTAAAAAAATTCAACTTAAAATAAGTTCTAAGATTATATAATCATTTAAAAAAAGAAATAAAGCTTTTGAAGGCATAAGTGACTATAAAAGAAGTTTTCCTCTCAATGAATGGTTTTTGCTTCACGTTTCCCAAGGTAAACATTCAATTATCATCTGTTTTAACCAAAACTGTAAAAAAAATTCAACTTAAAATCAATTATGAGATTATATGATCATTTAAAGGCATAAATAAAGCTTTTGAAGGCATAAGTGACTATAAAAGAAGTTTTCTTCTCAATGAATGGTTTTTGCATCACGTTTCCCGAGGTAAACATTCAATTATAATCTGTTTTACCCCAAAATCTAAAAAAATTCAACTTAAAATAAGTTATAAGATTATATAATCATTTAAAGGGAGAAATAAAGCTTTTGAAGGCATAAGTGACTATAAAAGAAGTTTTCTTCTCAATGAATGGTTTTTGCATCACGTTTCTCGAGGTAAACATTCAATTATAATCTGTTTTAACCAAAAATGTAAAAAAATTCAACTTAAAATAAGTTATAAGATTATATAATCATTTAAAGGGAGAAATAAAGCTTTTGAAGGTATAAGTGACTATAAAAGAAGTTTTCTTCTCAATGAATGGTTTTTGCATCACGTTTCTCGAGGTAAACATTCAATTATAATCTGTTTTAACCAAAAATGTAAAAAAATTCAACTTAAAATAAGTTATAAGATTATATAATCATTTAAAGGGAGAAATAAAGCTTTTGAAGGCATAAGTGACTATAAAAGAAGTTTTCTTCTCAATGAATGGTTTTTGCATCACGTTTCTCGAGGTAAACATTCAATTATAATCTGTTTTAACCCAAAATGCAAAAAAATTCAACTTAAAATAAGTTATAAGATTATATAATCATTTAAAGGGAGAAATAAAGCTTTTGAAGGCATAAGTGACTATAAAAGAAGTTTTCTTCTCAATGAATGGTTTTTGAATCACGTTTCTCGAGGTAAACATTCAATTATAATCTGTTTTAACCCAAAATGTAAAAAAATTCAACTTAAAATAAGTTCTAAGATTATATAATCATTTAAAAAAAGAAATAAAGCTTTTGAAGGCATAAGTGACTATAAAAGAAGTTTTCCTCTCAATGAATGGTTTTTGCTTCACGTTTCCCAAGGTAAACATTCAATTATCATCTGTTTTAACCAAAACTGTAAAAAAAATTCAACTTAAAATCAATTATGAGATTATATGATCATTTAAAGGCATAAATAAAGCTTTTGAAGGCATAAGTGACTATAAAAGAAGTTTTCTTCTCAATGAATGGTTTTTGCATCACGTTTCCCGAGGTAAACATTCAATTATAATCTGTTTTACCCCAAAATCTAAAAAAATTCAACTTAAAATAAATTATAAGATTATATAATCATTTAAAGGGAGAAATAAAGCTTTTGAAGGCATAAGTGACTATAAAAGAAGTTTTCTTCTCAATAAATGCTTTTTCCTTCACGTTTCCCAAGGTAAACATTCAATTATAATCTGTTTTAACCCAAAATGTAATAAAATTCAACTTAAAATAAGTTATAAGATTATATAATCATTTAAAGGGAGAAATAAAGCTTTTGAAGGTATAAGTGACTATAAAAGAAGTTTTCTTCTCAATGAATGGTTTTTGCATCACGTTTCTCGAGGTAAACATTCAATTATAATCTGTTTTAACCAAAAATGTAAAAAAATTCAACTTAAAATAAGTTATAAGATTATATAATCATTTAAAGGGAGAAATAAAGCTTTTGAAGGCATAAGTGACTATAAAAGAAGTTTTCTTCTCAATGAATGGTTTTTGCATCACGTTTCTCGAGGTAAACATTCAATTATAATCTGTTTTAACCAAAAATGTAAAAAAATTCAACTTAAAATAAGTTATAAGATTATATAATCATTTAAAGGGAGAAATAAAGCTTTTGAAGGCATAAGTGACTATAAAAGAAGTTTTCTTCTCAAGGAATGGTTTTTGCATCACGTTTCTCGAGGTAAACATTCAATTATAATCTGTTTTAACCAAAAATGTAAAAAAATTCAACTTAAAATAAGTTATAAGATTATATAATCATTTAAAGGGAGAAATAAAGCTTTTGAAGGTATAAGTGACTATAAAAGAAGTTTTCTTCTCAATGAATGGTTTTTGCATCACGTTTCTCGAGGTAAACATTCAATTATAATCTGTTTTAACCAAAAATGTAAAAAAATTCAACTTAAAATAAGTTATAAGATTATATAATCATTTAAAGGGAGAAATAAAGCTTTTGAAGGCATAAGTGACTATAAAAGAAGTTTTCTTCTCAATGAATGGTTTTTGCATCACGTTTCTCGAGGTAAACATTGAATTATAATCTGTTTTAACCCAAAATGCAAAAAAATTCAACTTAAAATAAGTTATAAGATTATATAATCATTTAAAGGGAGAAATAAAGCTTTTGAAGGCATAAGTGACTATAAAAGAAGTTTTCTTCTCAATGAATGGTTTTTGCTTCACGTTTCCCGAGGTAAACATTTAATTATAATATGTTTTAACCCAAAACATAAAAAAAATTCAACTTAAAATCAATTATGAGATTATATGATCATTTAAAGGCATAAATAAAGCTTTTGAAGGCATAAGTGACTATAAAAGAAGTTTTCTTCTCAATGAATGGTTTTTGCATCACGTTTCTCGAGGTAAACATTCAATTATAATCTGTTTTAACCCAAAATGTAAAAAAATTCAACTTAAAATAAGTTCTAAGATTATATAATCATTTAAAAAAAGAAATAAAGCTTTTCAAGGCATAAGTGACTATAAAAGAAGTTTTCTTCTCAATGAATGGTTCTTGCATCACGTTTCTCGAGGTAAACATTCAATTATAGTCTGGTTTAACCCAAAATTTAAAAAAATTCAACTTAAAATAAGTTATAAGATTATATAATCATTTAAAAAAAGAAATAAAGCTTTTGAAGGCATAAGTGACTATAAAAGAAGTTTTCTTCTCAATGAATGGTTTTTGCGTCACGTTTCTCGAGGTCAACATTCAATTATAATCTGTTTTAACCCAAAATGTAAAAAAATTCAACTTAAAATAATTTATAAGATTATATAATCATGTAAAGGGAGAAATAAAGCTTTTGAAGGCATAAGTGACTATAAAAGAAGTTTTCTTCTCAATGAATGGTTTTTGCATCACGTTTCCCGAGGTAAACATTCAATTATAATCTGTTTTAACCAAAAATGTAAAACAAATTCAACTTAAAATCAATTATGAGATTATATGATCATTTAAAGGCATAAATAAAGCTTTTGAAGGCATAAGTGACTATAAAAGAAGTTTTCTTCTCAATGAATGGTTTTTGCATCACGTTACCCGAGGTAAACATTCAATTATAATCTGTTTTGACCAAAAATGTAAAAAAAATTGAACTTAAAATCGATTATGAGATTATATGATCATTTAAAGGCATAAATAAAGCTTTTGAAGGCATAAGTGACTATAAAAGAAGTTTTCTTCTCAATGAATGGTTTTTGCATCACGTTTCTCGAGGTAAACATTCAATTATAATATGTTTTAACCCAAAATGTAAAAAAATTCAACTTCAAATAAGTTATAAGATTATATAATCAATTGAAAAAAGAAATAAAGGTTTTGAAGGCATAAGTGACTATAAAAGAAGTTTTCTTCCCAATGAATGCTTTTTGCTTCACGTTTCTCGAGGTAAACATTCAATTATATTCTGTTTTAACCCAAAATGTAAAAAAATTCAACTTAAAATAAGTTATAAGATTATATAATCATTTAAAGGGAGAAATAAAGCTTTTGAAGGCATAAGTGACTATAAAAGAAGTTTTCTTCTCAATGAATGGTTCTTGCTTCACGTTTCCCGAGGTAAACATTCAATTATAATCTGTTTTAACCCAAAATGTAAAAAAATTTCAACTTAAAATTAATTATGAGATTATATGATCATTTAAAGGCATAAATAAAGCTTTTGAAGGCATAAGTGACTATAAAGGAAGTTTTCTTCTCAATGAATGCTTTTTGCTTCACGTTTCCCGAGGTAAACATTCAATTATAATCTGTTTTAACCCAAAATGTAAAAAACATTCAACTTAAAATCAATTATGAGATTATATGATCATTTAAAGGCATAAATAAAGCTTTTGAAGGCATAAGTGACTATAAAAGAAGTTTTCTTCTCAATGAATTGTTTTTGCATCACGTTACCCGAGGTAAACATTCAATTATAATCTGTTTTGACCAAAAATGTAAAAAAAATTGAACTTAAAATCGATTATGAGATTATATGATCATTTAAAGACATAAATAAAGCTTTTGAAGGCATAAGTGACTATAAAAGAAGTTTTCTTCTCAATGAATGCTTTTTGCTTCACGTTTCCCGAGGTAAACATTCAATTATAATCTGTTTTAACCCAAAATGTAAAAAACATTCAACTTAAAATCAATTATGAGATTATATGATCATTTAAAGGCATAAATAAAGCTTTTGAAGGCATAAGTGACTATAAAAGAAGTTTTATTCTCAATGAATGGTTTTTGCATCACGTTACCCGAGGTAAACATTCAATTATAATCTGTTTTGACCAAAAATGTAAAAAAAATTGAACTTAAAATCGATTATGAGATTATATGATCATTTAAAGGCATAAATAAAGCTTTTGAAGGCATAAGTGACTATAAAAGAAGTTTTCTTCTCAATGAATGGTTTTTGCATCACGTTTCTCGAGGTAAACATTCAATTATAATATGTTTTAACCCAAAATGTGAAAAAATTCAACTTCAAATAAGTTATAAGATTATATAATCAATTTAAAAAAGAAATAAAGGTTTTGAAGGCATAAGTGACTATAAAAGAAGTTTTCTTCCCAATGAATGCTTTTTGCTTCACGTTTCTCGAGGTAAACATTAAATTATATTCTGTTTTAACCCAAAATGTAAAAAAATTCAACTTAAAATAAGTTATAAGATTATATAATTATTTAAAGGGAGAAATAAAGCTTTTGAAGGCATAAGTGACTATAAAAGAAGTTTTCTTCTCAATGAATGGTTCTTGCTTCACGTTTCCCGAGGTAAACATTCAATTATAATCTGTTTTGGCCCAAAATGTAAAAAAATTCCAACTTAAAATTAATTATGAGATTATATGATCATTTAAAGGCATAAATAAAGCTTTTGAAGGCATAAGTGACTATAAAGGAAGTTTTCTTCTCAATGAATGGTTTTTGCATCACGTTTCCGGAGGTAATCATTCAATTATAATCTGTTTTAACCCAAAACGTAAAAAAATTCTACTTAAAATAAGTTATAAGTTTATATGATCATTTAAAGGCATAAATAAAGCTTTTGAAGGCATAAGTGACAATAAAAGAAGTTTTCTTCTCAATGAATGGTTTTTGCATCACGTTTCCCAAGGTAAACATTCAATTATAATCTGTTTTAACCCAAAACGTAAAAAAATTCAACTTAAAATAAGTTATAAGATTATATAATCATTTAAAGGGAGAAATAAAGCTTTTGAAGGCATAAGTGACTATAAAAGAAGTTTTCTTCTCAATGAATGGTTCTTGCTTCACGTTTCCCGAGGTAAACATTCAATTATAATCTGTTTTGACCCAAAATGTAAAAAAATTTCAACTTAAAATTAATTATGAGATTATATGATCATTTAAAGGCATAAATAAAGCTTTTGAAGGCATAAGTGACTATAAAGGAAGTTTTCTTCTCAATGAATGGTTTTTGCATCACGTTTCCGGAGGTAATCATTCAATTATAATCTGTTTTAATCCAAAACGTAAAAAAATTCAACTTAAAATAAGTTATAAGTTTATATGATCATTTAAAGGCATAAATAAAGCTTTTGAAGGCATAAGTGACAATAAAAGAAGTTTTCTTCTCAATGAATGGTTTTTGCATCACGTTTCCCGAGGTAAACATTCAATTATAATCTGTTTTAACCCAAAACGTAAAAAAATTCAACTTAAAATAAGTTATAAGATTATATAATCATTTAAAGGGAGAAATAAAGCTTTTGAAGGCATAAGTGACTATAAAAGAAGTTTTCTTCTCGATGAATGGTTTTTGCTTCACGTTTCCCGAGGTAACCATTCAATTATAATCTGTTTTAACCCAAAATGTAAAAAAAATTCAACTTAAAATTAATTATGAGATTATATGATCATTTAAAGGCATAAATAAAGCTTTTGAAGGCATAAGTGACTATAAAAGAAGTTTTCTTCTCAATGAATGGTTTTTGCATCACGTTTCTCGAGGTAAACATTCAATTATAATCTGTTTTAACCCCAAATGTAAAAAAATTCAACTTAAAATAAGTTATAAGATTATATAATCATTTAAAGGGAGAAATAAAGCTTTTGAAGGCATAAGTGACTATAAAAGAAGTTTTCTTCTCGATGAATGGTTTTTGCTTCACGTCTCCCGAGGTAAACATTCAATTATAATCTGTTTTAACCCAAAATGTAAAAAAAATTCAACTTAAAATTAATTATGAGATTATATGATCATTTAAAGGCATAAATAAAGCTTTTGAAGGCATAAGTGACTATAAAAGAAGTTTTCTTCTCAATGAATGGTTTTTGCATCACGTTTCTCGAGGTAAACATTCAATTATAATCTGTTTTAACCCAAAATGTAAAAAAATTCAACTTAAAATAAGTTATAAGATTGTATAATCATTGAAAAAAAGAAATAAAGCTTTTGAAGGCATAAGTGACTATAAAAGAAGTTTTCTTCTCAATGAATGGTTCTTGCTTTACGTTTCCCGAGGTAAACATTCAATTATAATATGTTTTAACCAAAAATGTAAAAAAAATTGAAGTTAAAATCAATTATGAGATTATATGATCATTTAAAGGCATAAATAAAGCTTTTGAAGGCATAAGTGACTATAAAAGAAGTTTTCTTCTCAATGAATGGTTTTTGCATCACGTTTCCCGAGGTAAACATTCAATTATAATCTGTTTTAACCCAAAACGTAAAAAAATTCAACTTAAAATAAGTTATAAGATTATATAATCATTTAAAGGGAGAAATAAAGCTTTTGAAGGCATAAGTGACTATAAAAGAAGTTTTCTTCTCAATGAATGCTTTTTCCTTCACGTTTCCCGAGGTAAACATTCAATTATAATCTGTTTTACCAAAAAATGTAAAAAAATTCAACTTAAAATCAATTATGAGATTATATGATCATTTAAAGGCATAAATAAAGCTTTTGAAGGCATAAGTGACTATAAAAGAAGTTTTCTTCTCAATGAATTGTTTTTGCATCACGTTTCTCGAGGTAAACATTCAATTATAATCTGTTTTAACCCAAAATGTAAAAAAATTCAACTTAAAATAGGTTATAAGATTATATAATCATTTAAAAGTAGAAATAAAGCTTTTGAAGGCATAAGTGACTATAAAAGAAGTTTTCTTCTCAATGAATGGTTTTTGCTTCACGTTTCCCGAGGTAAACATTCAATTGTAATCTGTTTTAACCCAAAACGTAAAAAAATCAACTTAAAATAAGTTATAAGATTATATAATCATTTAAAGGGAGAAATAAAGCTTTTGAAGGCATAAGTGACTATAAAAGAAGTTTTCTTCTCAATGAATGGTTTTTGCTTCACGTTTCCCGAGGTAAACATTTAATTATAATATGTTTTAACCCAAAACGTAAAAAAAATTCAACTTAAAATCAATTATGAGATTATATGATCATTTAAAGGCATAAATAAAGCTTTTGAAGGCATAAGTGACTACAAAAGAAGTTTTCTTCTCAATGAATCATTTTTGCATCACGTTTCTCGAGGTAAACATTCAATTATAATCTGTTTTAACCCAAAATGTAAAAAAATTCAACTTAAAATAAGTTATAAGATTATATAATCATTTAAAGGGAGAAATAAAGCTTTTGAAGGCATAAGTGACAATAAAAGAAGTTTTCTTCTCAATGAATGCTTTTTCCTTCACGTTTCCCAAGGTAAACATTCAATTATAATCTGTTTTACCTAAAAATGTAAAAAAATTGAAGTTAAAATCAATTATGAGATTATATGATCATTTAAACGCATAAATAAAGCTTTTGAAGGCATAAGTGACTATAAAAGAAGTTTTCTTCTCAATGAATGGTTTTTGCATCACGTTTCCCGAGGAAAACATTCAATTATAATCTGTTTTAACCCAGAACGTAAAAAAATTCAACTTAAAATAAGTTATAAGATTATATAATCATTTAAAGGGAGAAATAAAGCTTTTGAAGGCATAAGTGACTATAAAAGAAGTTTTCTTCTCAATGAATGCTTTTTCCTTCACGTTTCCCGAAGAAAACATTCAATTATAATCTGTTTTACGAAAAAATGTAAAAAAATTCAACTTAAAATCAATTATGAGATTATATGATCATTTAAAGGCATAAATAAAGCTTTTGAAGGCATAAGTGACTATAAAAGAAGTTTTCTTCTCAATGAATTGTTTTTGCATCACGTTTCTCGAGGTAAACATTCAATTATAATCTGTTTTAACCCAAAATGTAAAAAAATTCAACTTAAAATAAGTTATAAGATTATATAATCATTTAAAAGGAGAAATAAAGCTTTTGAAGGCATAAGTGACTATAAAAGAAGTTTTCTTCTCAATGAATGCTTTTTCCTTCACGTTTCCCAAGGTAAATATTCAATTATAATCTGTTTTACCTAAAAATGTAAAACAGTTCAACTTAAAATCAATTATGAGATTATATAATCATTTAAAGGCATAAATAAAGCTTTTGAAGGCATAAGTGACTATAAAAGAAGTTTTCTTCTCAA
This sequence comes from Theobroma cacao, assembly GCF_053813885.1. NCBI lineage: Eukaryota > Viridiplantae > Streptophyta > Magnoliopsida > Malvales > Malvaceae > Theobroma > Theobroma cacao. The sequence goes on from NC_142643.1 coordinate 21,069,770, forward strand.
TGAATGGTTTTTGCTTCACGTTTCCCGAGGTAAACATTCAATTGTAATCTGTTTTAACCCAAAATGTAAAAAAATCAACTTAAAATAAGTTATAAGATTATATAATCATTTAAAGGGAGAAATAAAGCTTTTGAAGGCATAAGTGACTATAAAAGAAGTTTTCTTCTCAATGAATGGTTTTTGCTTCACGTTTCCCGAGGTAAACATTTAATTATAATATGTTTTAACCCAAAACGTAAAAAAAATTCAACTTAAAATCAATTATGAGATTATATGATCATTTAAAGGCATAAATAAAGCTTTTGAAGGCATAAGTGACAATAAAAGAAGTTTTCTTCTCAATGAATCATTTTTGCATCACGTTTCTCGAGGTAAACATTCAATTATAATCTGTTTTAACCCAAAATGTAAAAAAATTCAACTTAAAATAAGTTATAAGATTATATAATCATTTAAAGGGAGAAATAAAGCTTTTGAAGGCATAAGTGACAATAAAAGAAGTTTTCTTCTCAATGAATGCTTTTTCCTTCACGTTTCCCAAGGTAAACATTCAATTATAATCTGTTTTACCTAAAAATGTAAAAAAATTCAACTTAAAATCAATTATGAGATTATATGATCATTTAAAGGCATAAATAAAGCTTTTGAAGGCATAAGTGACTATAAAAGATGTTTCCTTCTCAATGAATGGTTTTTGCATCACGTTTCCCGAGGAAAACATTCAATTGTAATCTGTTTTAACCCGGAACGTAAAAAAATTCAACTTAAAATAAGTTATAAGATTATATAATCATTTAAAGGGAGAAATAAAGCTTTTGAAGGCATAAGTGACTATAAAAGAAGTTTTCTTCTCAATGAATGCTTTTTCCTTCACGTTTCCCGAGGTAAACATTCAATTATAATCTGTTTTACCAAAAAATGTAAAAAAATTCAACTTAAAATCAATTATGAGATTATATGATCATTTAAAGGCATAAATAAAGCTTTTGAAGGCATAAGTGACTATAAAAGAAGTTTTCTTCTCAATGAATTGTTTTTGCATCACATTTCTCAAGGTAAACATTCAATTATAATCTGTTTTAACCCAAAATGTAAAAAAATTCAACTTAAAATAGGTTATAAGATTATATAATCATTTAAAAGGAGAAATAAAGCTTTTGAAGGCATAAGTGACTATAAAAGAAGTTTTCTTCTCAATGAATGCTTTTTCCTTCACGTTTCCCAAGGTAAATATTCAATTATAATCTGTTTTACCTAAAAATGTAAAACAATTCAACTTAAAATCAATTATGAGATTATATGATCATTTAAAGGCATAAATAAAGCTTTTGAAGGCATAAGTGACTATAAAAGAAGTTTTCTTCTCAATGAATGGTTTTTGCATCACGTTTCCCGAGGTAAATATTCAATTATAATCTGTTTTAACCCAAAACGTAAAAAAATTCAACTTAAAATAAGTTATAAGATTATATAATCATTTAAAGGGAGAAATAAAGCTTTTGAAGGCATAAGTGACTATAAAAGAAGTTTTCTTCTCAATGAATGCTTTTTCCTTCACGTTTCCCGAGGTAAACATTCAATTATAATCTGTTTTACCAAAAAATGTAAAAAAATTCAACTTAAAATCAATTATGAGATTATATGATCATTTAAAGGCATAAATAAAGCTTTTGAAGGCATAAGTGACTATAAAAGAAGTTTTCTTCTCAATGAATTGTTTTTGCATCACGTTTCTCGAGGTAAACATTCAATTATAATCTGTTTTAACCCAAAATGTGAAAAAATTCAACTTAAAATAGGTTATAAGATTATATAATCATTTAAAAGGAGAAATAAAGCTTTTGAAGGCATAAGTGACTATAAAAGAAGTTTTCTTCTCAATGAATGCTTTTTCCTTCACGTTTCCCAAGGTAAATATTCAATTATAATCTGTTTTACCTAAAAATGTAAAACAATTCAACTTAAAATCAATTATGAGATTATATGATCATTTAAAGGCATAAATAAAGCTTTTGAAGGCATAAGTGACTATAAAAGAAGTTTTCTTCTCAATGAATGGTTTTTGCATCACGTTTCCCGAGGTAAACATTCAATTATAATCTGTTTTACCAAAAAATGTAAAAAAATTCAACTTAAAATCAATTATGAGATTATATGATCATTTAAAGGCATAAATAAAGCTTTTGAAGGCATAAGTGAATATAAAAGAAGTTTTCTTCTCAATGAATTGTTTTTGCATCACGTTTCTCGAGGTAAACATTCAATTATAATCTGTTTTAACCCAAAATGTAAAAAAATTCAGCTTAAAATAGGTTATAAGATTATATAATCATTTAAAAGGAGAAATAAAGCTTTTGAAGGCAGAAGTGACTATAAAAGAAGTTTTCTTCTCAATGAATGGTTTTTGCTTCACGTTTCCCGAGGTAAACATTTAATTATAATCTGTTTTATCCCAAAACGTAAAACAAATTCAACTTAAAATCAATTATGAGATTATATGATCATTTAAAGGCATAAATAAAGCTTTTGAAGGCATAATTGACTATAAAAGAAGTTTTCTTCTCAATGAATCGTTTTTGCATCACGTTTCTCGAGGTAAACATTCAATTATAATCTGTTTTAACCAAAAATGTAAAAAAAATTCAACTTAAAATCAATTATGAGATTATATGATCATTTAAAGGGATAAATAAAGCTTTTGAAGGCATAAGTGACTATAAAAGAAGTTTTCTTCTCAATGAATGGTTTTTGCATCACGTTTCTCGAGGTAAACATTCAATTATAATCTGTTTTAACCCAAAATGTAAAAAAATTCAACTTAAAATAAGTTATAAGATTATATAATCATTTAAAAAAAGAAATAAAGCTTTTGAAGGCATAAGTGACTATAAAAGAAGTTTTCTTCTCAATGAATGCTTTTTCCTTCACGTTTCCCAAGGTAAACATTCAATTATAATCTGTTTTAACCCAAAATGTAAAAAACATTCAACTTAAAATCAATTATGAGATTATATGATCATTTAAAGGCATAAATAAAGCTTTTGAAGGCATAAGTGACTATAAAAGAAGTTTTCTTCTCAATGAATTGTTTTTGCATCACGTTTCTCGAGGTAAACATTCAATTATAATCTGTTTTAACCCAAAATATAAAAAAATTCAACTTAAAATAGGTTATAAGATTATATAATCATTTAAAAGGAGAAATAAAGCTTTTGAAGGCATAAGTGACTATAAAAGAAGTTTTCTTCTCAATGAATGGTTTTTGCTTCACGTTTCCCGAGGTAAACATTCAATTGTAATCTGTTTTAACCCAAAACGTAAAAAAATCAACTTAAAATAAGTTATAAGATTATATAATCATTTAAAGGGAGAAATAAAGCTTTTGAAGGCATAAGTGACTATAAAAGAAGTTTTCTTCTCAATGAATGGTTTTTGCTTCACGTTTCCCGAGGTAAACATTTAATTATAATATGTTTTAACCCAAAACGTAAAAAAAATTCAACTTAAAATCAATTATGAGATTATATGATCATTTAAAGGCATAAATAAAGCTTTTGAAGGCATAAGTGACTATAAAAGAAGTTTTCTTTTCAATGAATTGTTTTTGCATCACATTTCTCGAGGTAAACATTCAATTATAATCTGTTTTAACCCAAAATGTAAAAAAATTCAACTTAAAATAGGTTATAAGATTATATAATCATTTAAAAGGAGAAATAAAGCTTTTGAAGGCATAAGTGACTATAAAAGAAGTTTTCTTCTCAATGAATGCTTTTTCCTTCACGTTTCCCAAGGTAAATATTCAATTATAATCTGTTTTACCTAAAAATGTAAAACAATTCAACTTAAAATCAATTATGAGATTATATGATCATTTAAAGGCATAAATAAAGCTTTTGAAGGCATAAGTGACTATAAAAGAAGTTTTCTTCTCAATGAATGGTTTTTGCATCACGTTTCCCGAGGTAAACATTCAATTATAATCTGTTTTACCAAAAAATGTAAAAAAATTCAACTTAAAATCAATTATGAGATTATATGATCATTTAAAGGCATAAATAAAGCTTTTGAAGGCATAAGTGACTATAAAAGAAGTTTTCTTCTCAATGAATTGTTTTTGCATCACGTTTCTCGAGGTAAACATTCAATTATAATCTGTTTTAACCCAAAATGTAAAAAAATTCAGCTTAAAATAGGTTATAAGATTATATAATCATTTAAAAGGAGAAATAAAGCTTTTGAAGGCAGAAGTGACTATAAAAGAAGTTTTCTTCTCAATGAATGGTTTTTGCTTCACGTTTCCCGAGGTAAACATTTAATTATAATCTGTTTTATCCCAAAACGTAAAACAAATTCAACTTAAAATCAATTATGAGATTATATGATCATTTAAAGGCATAAATAAAGCTTTTGAAGGCATAATTGACTATAAAAGAAGTTTTCTTCTCAATGAATCGTTTTTGCATCACGTTTCTCGAGGTAAACATTCAATTATAATCTGTTTTAACCAAAAATGTAAAAAAAATTCAACTTAAAATCAATTATGAGATTATATGATCATTTAAAGGGATAAATAAAGCTTTTGAAGGCATAAGTGACTATAAAAGAAGTTTTCTTCTCAATGAATGGTTTTTGCATCACGTTTCTCGAGGTAAACATTCAATTATAATCTGTTTTAACCCAAAATGTAAAAAAATTCAACTTAAAATAAGTTATAAGATTATATAATCATTTAAAAAAAGAAATAAAGCTTTTGAAGGCATAAGTGACTATAAAAGAAGTTTTCTTCTCAATGAATGCTTTTTCCTTCACGTTTCCCAAGGTAAACATTCAATTATAATCTGTTTTAACCCAAAATGTAAAAAACATTCAACTTAAAATCAATTATGAGATTATATGATCATTTAAAGGCATAAATAAAGCTTTTGAAGGCATAAGTGACAATAAAAGAAGTTTTCTTTTCAATGAATTGTTTTTGCATCACATTTCTCGAGGTAAACATTCAATTATAATCTGTTTTAACCCAAAATGTAAAAAAATTCAACTTAAAATAGGTTATAAGATTATATAATCATTTAAAGGGAGAAATAAAGCTTTTGAAGGCATAAGTGACTATAAAAGAAGTTTTCTTCTCAATGAATGCTTTTTCCTTCACGTTTCCCGAAGAAAACATTCAATTATAATCTGTTTTACGAAAAAATGTAAAAAAATTCAACTTAAAATCAATTATGAGATTATATGATCATTTAAAGGCATAAATAAAGCTTTTGAAGGCATAAGTGACTATAAAAGAAGTTTTCTTCTCAATGAATTGTTTTTGCATCACGTTTCTCGAGGTAAACATTCAATTATAATCTGTTTTAACCCAAAATGTAAAAAAATTCAACTTAAAATAAGTTATAAGATTATATAATCATTTAAAAGGAGAAATAAAGCTTTTGAAGGCATAAGTGACTATAAAAGAAGTTTTCTTCTCAATGAATGCTTTTTCCTTCACGTTTCCCAAGGTAAATATTCAATTATAATCTGTTTTACCTAAAAATGTAAAACAGTTCAACTTAAAATCAATTATGAGATTATATAATCATTTAAAGGCATAAATAAAGCTTTTGAAGGCATAAGTGACTATAAAAGAAGTTTTCTTCTCAATGAATGGTTTTTGCTTCACGTTTCCCGAGGTAAACATTCAATTGTAATCTGTTTTAACCCAAAACGTAAAAAAATCAACTTAAAATAAGTTATAAGATTATATAATCATTTAAAGGGAGAAATAAAGCTTTTGAAGGCATAAGTGACTATAAAAGAAGTTTTCTTCTCAATGAATGGTTTTTGCTTCACGTTTCCCGAGGTAAACATTTAATTATAATATGTTTTAACCCAAAACGTAAAAAAAATTCAACTTAAAATCAATTATGAGATTATATGATCATTTAAAGGCATAAATAAAGCTTTTGAAGGCATAAGTGACAATAAAAGAAGTTTTCTTCTCAATGAATCATTTTTGCATCACGTTTCTCGAGGTAAACATTCAATTATAATCTGTTTTAACCCAAAATGTAAAAAAATTCAACTTAAAATAAGTTATAAGATTATATAATCATTTAAAGGGAGAAATAAAGCTTTTGAAGGCATAAGTGACAATAAAAGAAGTTTTCTTCTCAATGAATGCTTTTTCCTTCACGTTTCCCAAGGTAAACATTCAATTATAATCTGTTTTACCTAAAAATGTAAAAAAATTCAACTTAAAATCAATTATGAGATTATATGATCATTTAAAGGCATAAATAAAGCTTTTGAAGGCATAAGTGACTATAAAAGATGTTTCCTTCTCAATGAATGGTTTTTGCATCACGTTTCCCGAGGAAAACATTCAATTGTAATCTGTTTTAACCCGGAACGTAAAAAAATTCAACTTAAAATAAGTTATAAGATTATATAATCATTTAAAGGGAGAAATAAAGCTTTTGAAGGCATAAGTGACTATAAAAGAAGTTTTCTTCTCAATGAATGCTTTTTCCTTCACGTTTCCCGAGGTAAACATTCAATTATAATCTGTTTTACCAAAAAATGTAAAAAAATTCAACTTAAAATCAATTATGAGATTATATGATCATTTAAAGGCATAAATAAAGCTTTTGAAGGCATAAGTGACTATAAAAGAAGTTTTCTTCTCAATGAATTGTTTTTGCATCACATTTCTCAAGGTAAACATTCAATTATAATCTGTTTTAACCCAAAATGTAAAAAAATTCAACTTAAAATAGGTTATAAGATTATATAATCATTTAAAAGGAGAAATAAAGCTTTTGAAGGCATAAGTGACTATAAAAGAAGTTTTCTTCTCAATGAATGCTTTTTCCTTCACGTTTCCCAAGGTAAATATTCAATTATAATCTGTTTTACCTAAAAATGTAAAACAATTCAACTTAAAATCAATTATGAGATTATATGATCATTTAAAGGCATAAATAAAGCTTTTGAAGGCATAAGTGACTATAAAAGAAGTTTTCTTCTCAATGAATGGTTTTTGCAACACGTTTCCCGAGGTAAATATTCAATTATAATCTGTTTTAACCCAAAACGTAAAAAAATTCAACTTAAAATAAGTTATAAGATTATATAATCATTTAAAGGGAGAAATAAAGCTTTTGAAGGCATAAGTGACTATAAAAGAAGTTTTCTTCTCAATGAATGCTTTTTCCTTCACGTTTCCCGAGGTAAACATTCAATTATAATCTGTTTTACCAAAAAATGTAAAAAAATTCAACTTAAAATCAATTATGAGATTATATGATCATTTAAAGGCATAAATAAAGCTTTTGAAGGCATAAGTGACTATAAAAGAAGTTTTCTTCTCAATGAATTGTTTTTGCATCACGTTTCTCGAGGTAAACATTCAATTATAATCTGTTTTAACCCAAAATGTGAAAAAATTCAACTTAAAATAGGTTATAAGATTATATAATCATTTAAAAGGAGAAATAAAGCTTTTGAAGGCATAAGTGACTATAAAAGAAGTTTTCTTCTCAATGAATGCTTTTTCCTTCACGTTTCCCAAGGTAAATATTCAATTATAATCTGTTTTACCTAAAAATGTAAAACAATTCAACTTAAAATCAATTATGAGATTATATGATCATTTAAAGGCATAAATAAAGCTTTTGAAGGCATAAGTGACTATAAAAGAAGTTTTCTTCTCAATGAATGGTTTTTGCATCACGTTTCCCGAGGTAAACATTCAATTATAATCTGTTTTACCAAAAAATGTAAAAAAATTCAACTTAAAATCAATTATGAGATTATATGATCATTTAAAGGCATAAATAAAGCTTTTGAAGGCATAAGTGAATATAAAAGAAGTTTTCTTCTCAATGAATTGTTTTTGCATCACGTTTCTCGAGGTAAACATTCAATTATAATCTGTTTTAACCCAAAATGTAAAAAAATTCAGCTTAAAATAGGTTATAAGATTATATAATCATTTAAAAGGAGAAATAAAGCTTTTGAAGGCAGAAGTGACTATAAAAGAAGTTTTCTTCTCAATGAATGGTTTTTGCTTCACGTTTCCCGAGGTAAACATTTAATTATAATCTGTTTTATCCCAAAACGTAAAACAAATTCAACTTAAAATCAATTATGAGATTATATGATCATTTAAAGGCATAAATAAAGCTTTTGAAGGCATAATTGACTATAAAAGAAGTTTTCTTCTCAATGAATCGTTTTTGCATCACGTTTCTCGAGGTAAACATTCAATTATAATCTGTTTTAACCAAAAATGTAAAAAAAATTCAACTTAAAATCAATTATGAGATTATATGATCATTTAAAGGGATAAATAAAGCTTTTGAAGGCATAAGTGACTATAAAAGAAGTTTTCTTCTCAATGAATGGTTTTTGCATCACGTTTCTCGAGGTAAACATTCAATTATAATCTGTTTTAACCCAAAATGTAAAAAAATTCAACTTAAAATAAGTTATAAGATTATATAATCATTTAAAAAAAGAAATAAAGCTTTTGAAGGCATAAGTGACTATAAAAGAAGTTTTCTTCTCAATGAATGCTTTTTCCTTCACGTTTCCCAAGGTAAACATTCAATTATAATCTGTTTTAACCCAAAATGTAAAAAACATTCAACTTAAAATCAATTATGAGATTATATGATCATTTAAAGGCATAAATAAAGCTTTTGAAGGCATAAGTGACTATAAAAGAAGTTTTCTTCTCAATGAATTGTTTTTGCATCACGTTTCTCGAGGTAAACATTCAATTATAATCTGTTTTAACCCAAAATATAAAAAAATTCAACTTAAAATAGGTTATAAGATTATATAATCATTTAAAAGGAGAAATAAAGCTTTTGAAGGCATAAGTGACTATAAAAGAAGTTTTCTTCTCAATGAATGGTTTTTGCTTCACGTTTCCCGAGGTAAACATTCAATTGTAATCTGTTTTAACCCAAAACGTAAAAAAATCAACTTAAAATAAGTTATAAGATTATATAATCATTTAAAGGGAGAAATAAAGCTTTTGAAGGCATAAGTGACTATAAAAGAAGTTTTCTTCTCAATGAATGGTTTTTGCTTCACGTTTCCCGAGGTAAACATTTAATTATAATATGTTTTAACCCAAAACGTAAAAAAAATTCAACTTAAAATCAATTATGAGATTATATGATCATTTAAAGGCATAAATAAAGCTTTTGAAGGCATAAGTGACTATAAAAGAAGTTTTCTTTTCAATGAATTGTTTTTGCATCACATTTCTCGAGGTAAACATTCAATTATAATCTGTTTTAACCCAAAATGTAAAAAAATTCAACTTAAAATAGGTTATAAGATTATATAATCATTTAAAAGGAGAAATAAAGCTTTTGAAGGCATAAGTGACTATAAAAGAAGTTTTCTTCTCAATGAATGCTTTTTCCTTCACGTTTCCCAAGGTAAATATTCAATTATAATCTGTTTTACCTAAAAATGTAAAACAATTCAACTTAAAATCAATTATGAGATTATATGATCATTTAAAGGCATAAATAAAGCTTTTGAAGGCATAAGTGACTATAAAAGAAGTTTTCTTCTCAATGAATGGTTTTTGCATCACGTTTCCCGAGGTAAACATTCAATTATAATCTGTTTTACCAAAAAATGTAAAAAAATTCAACTTAAAATCAATTATGAGATTATATGATCATTTAAAGGCATAAATAAAGCTTTTGAAGGCATAAGTGACTATAAAAGAAGTTTTCTTCTCAATGAATTGTTTTTGCATCACGTTTCTCGAGGTAAACATTCAATTATAATCTGTTTTAACCCAAAATGTAAAAAAATTCAGCTTAAAATAGGTTATAAGATTATATAATCATTTAAAAGGAGAAATAAAGCTTTTGAAGGCAGAAGTGACTATAAAAGAAGTTTTCTTCTCAATGAATGGTTTTTGCTTCACGTTTCCCGAGGTAAACATTTAATTATAATCTGTTTTATCCCAAAACGTAAAACAAATTCAACTTAAAATCAATTATGAGATTATATGATCATTTAAAGGCATAAATAAAGCTTTTGAAGGCATAATTGACTATAAAAGAAGTTTTCTTCTCAATGAATCGTTTTTGCATCACGTTTCTCGAGGTAAACATTCAATTATAATCTGTTTTAACCAAAAATGTAAAAAAAATTCAACTTAAAATCAATTATGAGATTATATGATCATTTAAAGGGATAAATAAAGCTTTTGAAGGCATAAGTGACTATAAAAGAAGTTTTCTTCTCAATGAATGGTTTTTGCATCACGTTTCTCGAGGTAAACATTCAATTATAATCTGTTTTAACCCAAAATGTAAAAAAATTCAACTTAAAATAAGTTATAAGATTATATAATCATTTAAAAAAAGAAATAAAGCTTTTGAAGGCATAAGTGACTATAAAAGAAGTTTTCTTCTCAATGAATGCTTTTTCCTTCACGTTTCCCAAGGTAAACATTCAATTATAATCTGTTTTAACCCAAAATGTAAAAAACATTCAACTTAAAATCAATTATGAGATTATATGATCATTTAAAGGCATAAATAAAGCTTTTGAAGGCATAAGTGACTATAAAAGAAGTTTTCTTCTCAATGAATTGTTTTTGCATCACGTTTCTCGAGGTAAACATTCAATTATAATCTGTTTTAACCCAAAATATAAAAAAATTCAACTTAAAATAGGTTATAAGATTATATAATCATTTAAAAGGAGAAATAAAGCTTTTGAAGGCATAAGTGACTATAAAAGAAGTTTTCTTCTCAATGAATGGTTTTTGCTTCACGTTTCCCGAGGTAAACATTCAATTGTAATCTGTTTTAACCCAAAACGTAAAAAAATCAACTTAAAATAAGTTATAAGATTATATAATCATTTAAAGGGAGAAATAAAGCTTTTGAAGGCATAAGTGACTATAAAAGAAGTTTTCTTCTCAATGAATGGTTTTTGCTTCACGTTTCCCGAGGTAAACATTTAATTATAATATGTTTTAACCCAAAACGTAAAAAAAATTCAACTTAAAATCAATTATGAGATTATATGATCATTTAAAGGCATAAATAAAGCTTTTGAAGGCATAAGTGACTATAAAAGAAGTTTTCTTCCCAATGAATCATTTTTGCATCACGTTTCTCGAGGTAAACATTCAATTATAATCTGTTTTAACCCAAAATGTAAAAAAATTCAACTTAAAATAAGTTATAAGATTATGTAATCATTTAAAGGGAGAAATAAAGCTTTTGAAGGCATAAGTGACAATAAAAGAAGTTTTCTTCTCAATGAATGGTTTTTGCTTCACGTTTCCCGAGGTAAACATTTAATTATAATCTGTTTTATCCCAAAACGTAAAACAAATTCAACTTAAAATCAATTATGAGATTATATGATCATTTAAAGGCATAAATAAAGCTTTTGAAGGCATAATTGACTATAAAAGAAGTTTTCTTCTCAATGAATCGTTTTTGCATCACGTTTCTCGAGGTAAACATTCAATTATAATCTGTTTTAACCAAAAATGTAAAAAAAATTCAACTTAAAATCAATTATGAGATTATATGATCATTTAAAGGGATAAATAAAGCTTTTGAAGGCATAAGTGACTATAAAAGAAGTTTTCTTCTCAATGAATGGTTTTTGCATCACGTTTCTCGAGGTAAACATTCAATTATAATCTGTTTTAACCCAAAATGTAAAAAAATTCAACTTAAAATAAGTTATAAGATTATATAATCATTTAAAAAAAGAAATAAAGCTTTTGAAGGCATAAGTGACTATAAAAGAAGTTTTCTTCTCAATGAATGCTTTTTCCTTCACGTTTCCCAAGGTAAACATTCAATTATAATCTGTTTTAACCCAAAATGTAAAAAACATTCAACTTAAAATCAATTATGAGATTATATGATCATTTAAAGGCATAAATAAAGCTTTTGAAGGCATAAGTGACTATAAAAGAAGTTTTCTTCTCAATGAATTGTTTTTGCATCACGTTTCTCGAGGTAAACATTCAATTATAATCTGTTTTAACCCAAAATATAAAAAAATTCAACTTAAAATAGGTTATAAGATTATATAATCATTTAAAAGGAGAAATAAAGCTTTTGAAGGCATAAGTGACTATAAAAGAAGTTTTCTTCTCAATGAATGGTTTTTGCTTCACGTTTCCCGAGGTAAACATTCAATTGTAATCTGTTTTAACCCAAAACGTAAAAAAATCAACTTAAAATAAGTTATAAGATTATATAATCATTTAAAGGGAGAAATAAAGCTTTTGAAGGCATAAGTGACTATAAAAGAAGTTTTCTTCTCAATGAATGGTTTTTGCTTCACGTTTCCCGAGGTAAACATTTAATTATAATATGTTTTAACCCAAAACGTAAAAAAAATTCAACTTAAAATCAATTATGAGATTATATGATCATTTAAAGGCATAAATAAAGCTTTTGAAGGCATAAGTGACTATAAAAGAAGTTTTCTTTTCAATGAATTGTTTTTGCATCACATTTCTCGAGGTAAACATTCAATTATAATCTGTTTTAACCCAAAATGTAAAAAAATTCAACTTAAAATAGGTTATAAGATTATATAATCATTTAAAAGGAGAAATAAAGCTTTTGAAGGCATAAGTGACTATAAAAGAAGTTTTCTTCTCAATGAATGCTTTTTCCTTCACGTTTCCCAAGGTAAATATTCAATTATAATCTGTTTTACCTAAAAATGTAAAACAATTCAACTTAAAATCAATTATGAGATTATATGATCATTTAAAGGCATAAATAAAGCTTTTGAAGGCATAAGTGACTATAAAAGAAGTTTTCTTCTCAATGAATGGTTTTTGCATCACGTTTCCCGAGGTAAACATTCAATTATAATCTGTTTTACCAAAAAATGTAAAAAAATTCAACTTAAAATCAATTATGAGATTATATGATCATTTAAAGGCATAAATAAAGCTTTTGAAGGCATAAGTGACTATAAAAGAAGTTTTCTTCTCAATGAATTGTTTTTGCATCACGTTTCTCGAGGTAAACATTCAATTATAATCTGTTTTAACCCAAAATGTAAAAAAATTCAGCTTAAAATAGGTTATAAGATTATATAATCATTTAAAAGGAGAAATAAAGCTTTTGAAGGCAGAAGTGACTATAAAAGAAGTTTTCTTCTCAATGAATGGTTTTTGCTTCACGTTTCCCGAGGTAAACATTTAATTATAATCTGTTTTATCCCAAAACGTAAAACAAATTCAACTTAAAATCAATTATGAGATTATATGATCATTTAAAGGCATAAATAAAGCTTTTGAAGGCATAATTGACTATAAAAGAAGTTTTCTTCTCAATGAATCGTTTTTGCATCACGTTTCTCGAGGTAAACATTCAATTATAATCTGTTTTAACCAAAAATGTAAAAAAAATTCAACTTAAAATCAATTATGAGATTATATGATCATTTAAAGGGATAAATAAAGCTTTTGAAGGCATAAGTGACTATAAAAGAAGTTTTCTTCTCAATGAATGGTTTTTGCATCACGTTTCTCGAGGTAAACATTCAATTATAATCTGTTTTAACCCAAAATGTAAAAAAATTCAACTTAAAATAAGTTATAAGATTATATAATCATTTAAAAAAAGAAATAAAGCTTTTGAAGGCATAAGTGACTATAAAAGAAGTTTTCTTCTCAATGAATGCTTTTTCCTTCACGTTTCCCAAGGTAAACATTCAATTATAATCTGTTTTAACCCAAAATGTAAAAAACATTCAACTTAAAATCAATTATGAGATTATATGATCATTTAAAGGCATAAATAAAGCTTTTGAAGGCATAAGTGACTATAAAAGAAGTTTTCTTCTCAATGAATTGTTTTTGCATCACGTTTCTCGAGGTAAACATTCAATTATAATCTGTTTTAACCCAAAATATAAAAAAATTCAACTTAAAATAGGTTATAAGATTATATAATCATTTAAAAGGAGAAATAAAGCTTTTGAAGGCATAAGTGACTATAAAAGAAGTTTTCTTCTCAATGAATGGTTTTTGCTTCACGTTTCCCGAGGTAAACATTCAATTGTAATCTGTTTTAACCCAAAACGTAAAAAAATCAACTTAAAATAAGTTATAAGATTATATAATCATTTAAAGGGAGAAATAAAGCTTTTGAAGGCATAAGTGACTATAAAAGAAGTTTTCTTCTCAATGAATGGTTTTTGCTTCACGTTTCCCGAGGTAAACATTTAATTATAATATGTTTTAACCCAAAACGTAAAAAAAATTCAACTTAAAATCAATTATGAGATTATATGATCATTTAAAGGCATAAATAAAGCTTTTGAAGGCATAAGTGACTATAAAAGAAGTTTTCTTCTCAATGAATCGTTTTTCCTTCACGTTTCCCGAGGTAAACATTCAATTATAATCTTTTATAACCCAAAATGTAAAAAAAATTCAACTTAAAATCAATTATGAGATTATATGATCATTTAAAGGCATAAATAAAGCTTTTGAAGGCATAAGTGACTATAAAAGATGTTTTCTTCTCAATGAATGGTTTTTGCATCACGTTTCCCGAGGAAAACATTCAATTGTAATCTGTTTTAACCCGGAACGTAAAAAAATTCAACTTAAAATAAGTTATAAGATTATATAATCATTTAAAGGGAGAAATAAAGCTTTTGAAGGCATAAGTGACTATAAAAGAAGTTTTCTTCTCAATGAATGCTTTTTCCTTCACGTTTCCCGAGGTAAACATTCAATTATAATCTGTTTTACCAAAAAATGTAAAAAAATTCAACTTAAAATCAATTATGAGATTATATGATCATTTAAAGGCATAAATAAAGCTTTTGAAGGCATAAGTGACTATAAAAGAAGTTTTCTTTTCAATGAATTGTTTTTGCATCACATTTCTCGAGGTAAACATTCAATTATAATCTGTTTTAACCCAAAATGTAAAAAAATTCAACTTAAAATAGGTTATAAGATTATATAATCATTTAAAAGGAGAAATAAAGCTTTTGAAGGCATAAGTGACTATAAAAGAAGTTTTCTTCTCAATGAATGCTTTTTCCTTCACGTTTCCCAAGGTAAATATTCAATTATAATCTGTTTTACCTAAAAATGTAAAACAATTCAACTTAAAATCAATTATGAGATTATATGATCATTTAAAGGCATAAATAAAGCTTTTGAAGGCATAAGTGACTATAAAAGAAGTTTTCTTCTCAATGAATGGTTTTTGCATCACGTTTCCCGAGGTAAATATTCAATTATAATCTGTTTTAACCCAAAACGTAAAAAAATTCAACTTAAAATAAGTTATAAGATTATATAATCATTTAAAGGGAGAAATAAAGCTTTTGAAGGCATAAGTGACTATAAAAGAAGTTTTCTTCTCAATGAATGCTTTTTCCTTCACGTTTCCCAAGGTAAACATTCAATTATAATCTGTTTTACCAAAAAATGTAAAAAAATTCAACTTAAAATCAATTATGAGATTATATGATCATTTAAAGGCATAAATAAAGCTTTTGAAGGCATAAGTGACTATAAAAGAAGTTTTCTTCTCAATGAATTGTTTTTGCATCACGTTTCTCGAGGTAAACATTCAATTATAATCTGTTTTAACCCAAAATGTGAAAAAATTCAACTTAAAATAGGTTATAAGATTATATAATCATTTAAAAGGAGAAATAAAGCTTTTGAAGGCATAAGTGACTATAAAAGAAGTTTTCTTCTCAATGAATGCTTTTTCCTTCACGTTTCCCAAGGTAAATATTCAATTATAATCTGTTTTACCTAAAAATGTAAAACAATTCAACTTAAAATCAATTATGAGATTATATGATCATTTAAAGGCATAAATAAAGCTTTTGAAGGCATAAGTGACTATAAAAGAAGTTTTCTTCTCAATGAATGGTTTTTGCATCACGTTTCCCGAGGTAAACATTCAATTATAATCTGTTTTATCCCAAAACGTAAAACAAATTCAACTTAAAATCAATTATGAGATTATATGATCATTTAAAGGCATAAATAAAGCTTTTGAAGGCATAATTGACTATAAAAGAAGTTTTCTTCTCAATGAATCGTTTTTGCATCACGTTTCTCGAGGTAAACATTCAATTATAATCTGTTTTAACCAAAAATGTAAAAAAAATTCAACTTAAAATCAATTATGAGATTATATGATCATTTAAAGGGAGAAATAAAGCTTTTGAAGGCATAAATGACTATAAAAGAAGTTTTCTTCTCAATGAATGGTTTTTGCTTCACGTTTCCCGAGGTAAACATTCAATTATAATATGTTTTAACCCAAAATGTAAAAAAAATTCAACTTAAAATCAATTATGAGATTATATGATCATTTAAAGGCATAAATAAAGCTTTTGAAGGCATAAGTGACTATAAAAGAAGTTTTCTTCTCAATGAATGGTTTTTGCATCACGTTTCTCGAGGTAAACATTCAATTATAATCTGTTTTAACCCAAAATGTAAAAAAATTCAACTTAAAATAAGTTATAAGATTATATAATCATTTAAAAAAAGAAATAAAGCTTTTGAAGGCATAAGTGACTATAAAAGAAGTTTTCTTCTCAATGAATGGTTTTTGCATCACGTTACCCGAGGTAAACATTCAATTATAATCTGTTTTGACCAAAAATGTAAAAAAAATTGAACTTAAAATCGATTATGAGATTATATGATCATTTAAAGGCATAAATAAAGCTTTTGAAGGCATAAGTGACTATAAAAGAAGTTTTCTTCTCAATGAATGGTTTTTGCATCACGTTTCTCGAGGTAAACATTCAATTATAATATGTTTTAACCCAAAATGTAAAAAAATTCAACTTCACATAAGTTATAAGATTATATAATCAATTTAAAAAAGAAATAAAGGTTTTGAAGGCATAAGTGACTATAAAAGAAGTTTTCTTCCCAATGAATGCTTTTTGCTTCACGTTTCTCGAGGTAAATATTCAATTATATTCTGTTTTAACCCAAAATGTAAAAAAATTCAACTTAAAATAAGTTATAAGATTATATAATCATTTAAAGGGAGAAATAAAGCTTTTGAAGGCATAAGTGACTATAAAAGAAGTTTTCTTCTCAATGAATGGTTCTTGCTTCACGTTTCCCAAGGTAAACATTCAATTACAATCTGTTTTGACCCAAAATGTAAAAAAAATTCAACTTAAAATAAGTTATAAGTTTATATGATCATTTAAAGGCATAAATAAAGCTTTTGAAGGCATAAGTGACAATAAAAGAAGTTTTCTTCTCGATGAATGGTTTTTGCTTCACGTCTCCCTAGGTAAACATTCAATTATAATCTGTTTTAACCCAAAATGTAAAAAAATTCAACTTAAAATAAGTTATAAGATTATATAATCATTTAAAGGGAGAAATAAAGCTTTTGAAGGCATAAGTGACTATAAAAGAAGTTTTCTTCTCAATGAATGGTTTTTGCATCACGTTTCTCGAGGTAAACATTCAATTATAATCTGTTTTAACCCAAAATGTAAAAAAATTCAACTTAAAATAAGTTATAAGATTATATAATCATTTAAAGGGAGAAATAAAGCTTTTGAAGGCATAAGTGACTATAAAAGAAGTTTTCTTCTCAATGAATGGTTCTTGCTTCACGTTTCTCGAGGTAAACATTCAATTATAATATGTTTTAACCAAAAATGTAAAAAAAAGTGAAGTTAAAATCAATTATGAGATTATATGATCATTTAAAGGCATAAATAAAGCTTTTGAAGGCATAAGTGACTATAAAAGAAGTTTTCTTCTCAATGAATGGATTTTGCATCACGTTTCCCGAGGTAAACATTCAATTATAATCTGTTTTAACCCAAAACGTAAAAAAATTCAACTTAAAATAAGTTATAAGATTATATAATCATTTAAAGGGAGAAATAAAGCTTTTGAAGGCATAAGTGACTATAAAAGAAGTTTTCTTCTCAATGAATGCTTTTTCCTTCACGTTTCCCGAGGTAAACATTCAATTATAATCTGTTTTACCTAAAAATGTAAAAAAATTCAACTTAAAATCAATTATGAGAATATATGATCATTTAAAGGCATAAATAAAGCTTTTGAAGGCATAAGTGACTATAAAAGAAGTTTTCTTCTCGATGAATGGTTCTTGCTTCACGTTTCCCAAGGTAAACATTCAATTACAATCTGTTTTGACCCAAAATGTAAAAAAAATTCAACTTAAAATAAGTTATAAGTTTATATGATCATTTAAAGGCATAAATAAAGCTTTTGAAGGCATAAGTGACAATAAAAGAAGTTTTCGTCTCAATGAATGGTTTTTGCATCACGTTTCCCGAGGTAAACATTCAATTATAATCTGTTTTAACCCAAAACGTAAAAAAATTCAACTTAAAATAAGTTATAAGATTATATAATCATTTAAAGGGAGAAATAAAGCTTTTGAAGGCATAAGTGACTATAAAAGAAGTTTTCTTCTCAATGAATGGTTTTTGCATCACCTTTCTCGAGGTAAACATTCAATTATAATCTGTTTTAACCCCAAATGTAAAAAAATTCAACTTAAAATAAGTTATAAGATTATATAATCATTTAAAGGGAGAAATAAAGCTTTTGAAGGCATAAGTGACTATAAAAGAAGTTTTCTTCTCGATGAATGGTTTTTGCTTCACGTCTCCCTAGGTAAACATTCAATTATAATCTGTTTTAACCCAAAATGTAAAAAAATTCAACTTAAAATAAGTTATAAGATTATATAATCATTTAAAGGGAGAAATAAAGCTTTTGAAGGCATAAGTGACTATAAAAGAAGTTTTCTTCTCAATGAATGGTTTTTGCATCACGTTTCTCGAGGTAAACATTCAATTATAATCTGTTTTAACCCAAAATGTAAAAAAATTCAACTTAAAATAAGTTATAAGATTATATAATCATTTAAAGGGAGAAATAAAGCTTTTGAAGGCATAAGTGACTATAAAAGAAGTTTTCTTCTCAATGAATGGTTCTTGCTTCACGTTTCTCGAGGTAAACATTCAATTATAATATGTTTTAACCAAAAATGTAAAAAAAAGTGAAGTTAAAATCAATTATGAGATTATATGATCATTTAAAGGCATAAATAAAGCTTTTGAAGGCATAAGTGACTATAAAAGAAGTTTTCTTCTCAATGAATGGTTTTTGCATCACGTTTCCCGAGGTAAACATTCAATTATAATCTGTTTTAACCCAAAACGTAAAAAAATTCAACTTAAAATAAGTTATAAGATTATATAATCATTTAAAGGGAGAAATAAAGCTTTTGAAGGCATAAGTGACTATAAAAGAAGTTTTCTTCTCAATGAATGCTTTTTCCTTCACGTTTCCCGAGGTAAACATTCAATTATAATCTGTTTTACCTAAAAATGTAAAAAAATTCAACTTAAAATCAATTATGAGAATATATGATCATTTAAAGGCATAAATAAAGCTTTTGAAGGCATAAGTGACTATAAAAGAAGTTTTCTTCTCAATGAATTGTTTTTGCATCACGTTTCTCGAGGTAAACATTCAATTATAATTTGTTTTAACCCAAAATGTAAAAAAATTCAACTTAAAATAGGTTATAAGATTATATAATCATTTAAAAGGAGAAATAAAGCTTTTGAAGGCAAAAGTGACTATAAAAGAAGTTTTCTTCTCAATGAATGGTTTTTGCTTCACGTTTCCCGAGGTAAACATTCAATTGTAATCTGTTTTAACCCAAAACGTAAAAAAATTCAACTTAAAATAAGTTATAAGATTATATAATCATTTAAAGGGAGAAATAAAGCTTTTGAAGGCATAAGTGACTATAAAAGAAGTTTTCTTCTCAATGAATGGTTTTTGCTTCACGTTTCCCGAGGTAAACATTTAATTATAATATGTTTTAACCCAAAACGCAAAAAAAATTCAACTTAAAATCAATTATGGGATTATATGATCATTTAAAGGCATAAATAAAGCTTTTGAAGGCATAAGTGACTATAAAAGAAGTTTTCTTCTCAATGAATCATTTTTGCATCACGTTTCTCGAGGTAAACATTCAATTATAATCTGTTTTAACCCAAAATGTAAAAAAATTCAACTTAAAATAAGTTATAAGATTATATAATCATTTAAAGGGAGAAATAAAGCTTTTGAAGGCATAAGTGACAATAAAAGAAGTTTTCTTCTCAATGAATGCTTTTTCCTTCACGTTTCCCAAGGTAAACATTCAATTATAATCTGTTTTACCTAAAAATGTAAAAAAATTGAAGTTAAAATCAATTATGAGATTATATGATCATTTAAAGGCATAAATAAAGCTTTTGAAGGCATAAGTGACTATAAAAGAAGTTTTCTTCTCAATGAATGGTTTTTGCATCACGTTTCCCGAGGTAAACATTCAATTATAATCTGTTTTAACCCAAAACGTAAAAAAATTCAACTTAAAATAAGTTATAAGATTATATAATCATTTAAAGGGAGAAATAAAGCTTTTGAAGGCATAAGTGACTATAAAAGAAGTTTTCTTCTCAATGAATGGTTTTTGCATCACGTTTCCCGAGGTAAACATTCAATTATAATCTTTTATAACCCAAAATGTAAAAAAAATTCAACTAAAAATCAATTATGAGATTATATGATCATTTAAAGGCATAAATAAAGCTTTTGAAGGCATAAGTGACTATAAAAGAAGTTTTCTTCTCAATGAATTGTTTTTGCATCACGTTTCTCGAGGTAAACATTCAATTATAATCTGTTTTAACCCAAAATGTAAAAAAATTCAACTTAAAATAGGTTATAAGATTATATAATCATTTAAAAGGAGAAATAAAGCTTTTGAAGGCAAAAGTGACTATAAAAGAAGTTTTCTTCTCAATGAATGGTTTTTGCTTCACGTTTCCCGAGGTAAACATTCAATTGTAATCTGTTTTAACCCAAAACGTAAAAAAATTCAACTTAAAATAAGTTATAAGATTATATAATCATTTAAAGGGAGAAATAAAGCTTTTGAAGGCATAAGTGACTATAAAAGAAGTTTTCTTCTCGATGAATGGTTTTTGCTTCACGTCTCCCTAGGTAAACATTCAATTATAATCTGTTTTAACCCAAAATGTAAAAAAATTCAACTTAAAATAAGTTATAAGATTATATAATCATTTAAAGGGAGAAATAAAGCTTTTGAAGGCATAAGTGACTATAAAAGAAGTTTTCTTCTCAATGAATGGTTTTTGCATCACGTTTCCCGAGGTAAACATTCAATTATAATCTGTTTTAACCCAAAACGTAAAAAAATTCAACTTAAAATAAGTTATAAGATTATATAATCATTTAAAGGGAGAAATAAAGCTTTTGAAGGCATAAGTGACTATAAAAGAAGTTTTCTTCTCAATGAATGGTTTTTGCATCACCTTTCTCGAGGTAAACATTCAATTATAATCTGTTTTAACCCCAAATGTAAAAAAATTCAACTTAAAATAAGTTATAAGATTATATAATCATTTAAAGGGAGAAATAAAGCTTTTGAAGGCATAAGTGACTATAAAAGAAGTTTTCTTCTCGATGAATGGTTTTTGCTTCACGTCTCCCTAGGTAAACATTCAATTATAATCTGTTTTAACCCAAAATGTAAAAAAATTCAACTTAAAATAAGTTATAAGATTATATAATCATTTAAAGGGAGAAATAAAGCTTTTGAAGGCATAAGTGACTATAAAAGAAGTTTTCTTCTCAATGAATGGTTTTTGCATCACGTTTCTCGAGGTAAACATTCAATTATAATCTGTTTTAACCCAAAATGTAAAAAAATTCAACTTAAAATAAGTTATAAGATTATATAATCATTTAAAGGGAGAAATAAAGCTTTTGAAGGCATAAGTGACTATAAAAGAAGTTTTCTTCTCAATGAATGGTTCTTGCTTCACGTTTCTCGAGGTAAACATTCAATTATAATATGTTTTAACCAAAAATGTAAAAAAAAGTGAAGTTAAAATCAATTATGAGATTATATGATCATTTAAAGGCATAAATAAAGCTTTTGAAGGCATAAGTGACTATAAAAGAAGTTTTCTTCTCAATGAATGGTTTTTGCATCACGTTTCCCGAGGTAAACATTCAATTATAATCTGTTTTAACCCAAAACGTAAAAAAATTCAACTTAAAATAAGTTATAAGATTATATAATCATTTAAAGGGAGAAATAAAGCTTTTGAAGGCATAAGTGACTATAAAAGAAGTTTTCTTCTCAATGAATGCTTTTTCCTTCACGTTTCCCGAGGTAAACATTCAATTATAATCTGTTTTACCTAAAAATGTAAAAAAATTCAACTTAAAATCAATTATGAGAATATATGATCATTTAAAGGCATAAATAAAGCTTTTGAAGGCATAAGTGACTATAAAAGAAGTTTTCTTCTCAATGAATTGTTTTTGCATCACGTTTCTCGAGGTAAACATTCAATTATAATCTGTTTTAACCCAAAATGTAAAAAAATTCAACTTAAAATAGGTTATAAGATTATATAATCATTTAAGAGGAGAAATAAAGCTTTTGAAGGCAAAAGTGACTATAAAAGAAGTTTTCTTCTCAATGAATGGTTTTTGCTTCACGTTTCCCGAGGTAAACATTCAATTGTAATCTGTTTTAACCCAAAACGTAAAAAAATTCAACTTAAAATAAGTTATAAGATTATATAATCATTTAAAGGGAGAAATAAAGCTTTTGAAGGCATAAGTGACTATAAAAGAAGTTTTCTTCTCAATGAATGGTTTTTGCTTCACGTTTCCCGAGGTAAACATTTAATTATAATATGTTTTAACCCAAAACGTAAAAAAAATTCAACTTAAAATCAATTATGAGATTATATGATCATTTAAAGGCATAAATAAAGCTTTTGAAGGCATAAGTGACTATAAAAGAAGTTTTCTTCTCAATGAATCATTTTTGCATCACGTTTCTCGAGGTAAACATTCAATTATAATCTGTTTTAACCCAAAATGTAAAAAAATTCAACTTAAAATAAGTTATAAGATTATATAATCATTTAAAGGGAGAAATAAAGCTTTTGAAGGCATAAGTGACAATAAAAGAAGTTTTCTTCTCAATGAATGCTTTTTCCTTCACGTTTCCCAAGGTAAACATTCAATTATAATCTGTTTTACCTAAAAATGTAAAAAAATTGAAGTTAAAATCAATTATGAGATTATATGATCATTTAAAGGCATAAATAAAGCTTTTGAAGGCATAAGTGACTATAAAAGAAGTTTTCTTCTCAATGAATGGTTTTTGCATCACGTTTCCCGAGGTAAACATTCAATTATAATCTGTTTTAACCCAAAACGTAAAAAAATTCAACTTAAAATAAGTTATAAGATTATATAATCATTTAAAGGGAGAAATAAAGCTTTTGAAGGCATAAGTGACTATAAAAGAAGTTTTCTTCTCAATGAATGGTTTTTGCATCACGTTTCCCGAGGTAAACATTCAATTATAATCTTTTATAACCCAAAATGTAAAAAAAATTCAACTAAAAATCAATTATGAGATTATATGATCATTTAAAGGCATAAATAAAGCTTTTGAAGGCATAAGTGACTATAAAAGAAGTTTTCTTCTCAATGAATTGTTTTTGCATCACGTTTCTCGAGGTAAACATTCAATTATAATCTGTTTTAACCCAAAATGTAAAAAAATTCAACTTAAAATAGGTTATAAGATTATATAATCATTTAAAAGGAGAAATAAAGCTTTTGAAGGCAAAAGTGACTATAAAAGAAGTTTTCTTCTCAATGAATGGTTTTTGCTTCACGTTTCCCGAGGTAAACATTCAATTGTAATCTGTTTTAACCCAAAACGTAAAAAAATTCAACTTAAAATAAGTTATAAGATTATATAATCATTTAAAGGGAGAAATAAAGCTTTTGAAGGCATAAGTGACTATAAAAGAAGTTTTCTTCTCAATGAATGGTTTTTGCTTCACGTTTCCCGAGGTAAACATTTAATTATAATATGTTTTAACCCAAAACGTAAAAAAAATTCAACTTAAAATCAATTATGAGATTATATGATCATTTAAAGGCATAAATAAAGCTTTTGAAGGCATAAGTGACTATAAAAGAAGTTTTCTTCTCAATGAATCATTTTTGCATCACGTTTCTCGAGGTAAACATTCAATTATAATCTGTTTTAACCCAAAATGTAAAAAAATTCAACTTAAAATAAGTTATAAGATTATATAATCATTTAAAGGGAGAAATAAAGCTTTTGAAGGCATAAGTGACAATAAAAGAAGTTTTCTTCTCAATGAATGCTTTTTCCTTCACGTTTCCCAAGGTAAACATTCAATTATAATCTGTTTTACCTAAAAATGTAAAAAAATTGAAGTTAAAATCAATTATGAGATTATATGATCATTTAAAGGCATAAATAAAGCTTTTGAAGGCATAAGTGACTATAAAAGAAGTTTTCTTCTCAATGAATGGTTTTTGCATCACGTTTCCCGAGGTAAACATTCAATTATAATCTGTTTTAACCCAAAACGTAAAAAAATTCAACTTAAAATAAGTTATAAGATTATATAATCATTTAAAGGGAGAAATAAAGCTTTTGAAGGCATAAGTGACTATAAAAGAAGTTTTCTTCTCAATGAATGCTTTTTCCTTCACGTTTCCCAAGGTAAACATTCAATTATAATCTTTTATAACCCAAAATGTAAAAAAAATTCAACTAAAAATCAATTATGAGATTATATGATCATTTAAAGGCATAAATAAAGCTTTTGAAGGCATAAGTGACTATAAAAGAAGTTTTCTTCTCAATGAATTGTTTTTGCATCACGTTTCTCGAGGTAAACATTCAATTATAATCTGTTTTAACCCAAAATGTAAAAAAATTCAACTTAAAATAGGTTATAAGATTATATAATCATTTAAAAGGAGAAATAAAGCTTTTGAAGGCAAAAGTGACTATAAAAGAAGTTTTCTTCTCAATGAATGGTTTTTGCTTCACGTTTCCCGAGGTAAACATTCAATTGTAATCTGTTTTAACCCAAAACGTAAAAAAATTCAACTTAAAATAAGTTATAAGATTATATAATCATTTAAAGGGAGAAATAAAGCTTTTGAAGGCATAAGTGACTATAAAAGAAGTTTTCTTCTCAATGAATGGTTTTTGCTTCACGTTTCCCGAGGTAAACATTTAATTATAATATGTTTTAACCCAAAACGTAAAAAAAATTCAACTTAAAATCAATTATGAGATTATATGATCATTTAAAGGCATAAATAAAGCTTTTGAAGGCATAAGTGACTATAAAAGAAGTTTTCTTCTCAATGAATCATTTTTGCATCACGTTTCTCGAGGTAAACATTCAATTATAATCTGTTTTAACCCAAAATGTAAAAAAATTCAACTTAAAATAAGTTATAAGATTATATAATCATTTAAAGGGAGAAATAAAGCTTTTGAAGGCATAAGTGACAATAAAAGAAGTTTTCTTCTCAATGAATGCTTTTTCCTTCACGTTTCCCAAGGTAAACATTCAATTATAATCTGTTTTACCTAAAAATGTAAAAAAATTGAAGTTAAAATCAATTATGAGATTATATGATCATTTAAAGGCATAAATAAAGCTTTTGAAGGCATAAGTGACTATAAAAGAAGTTTTCTTCTCAATGAATGGTTTTTGCATCACGTTTCCCGAGGTAAACATTCAATTATAATCTGTTTTAACCCAAAACGTAAAAAAATTCAACTTAAAATAAGTTATAAGATTATATAATCATTTAAAGGGAGAAATAAAGCTTTTGAAGGCATAAGTGACTATAAAAGAAGTTTTCTTCTCAATGAATGGTTTTTGCATCACGTTTCCCGAGGTAAACATTCAATTATAATCTTTTATAACCCAAAATGTAAAAAAAATTCAACTAAAAATCAATTATGAGATTATATGATCATTTAAAGGCATAAATAAAGCTTTTGAAGGCATAAGTGACTATAAAAGAAGTTTTCTTCTCAATGAATTGTTTTTGCATCACGTTTCTCGAGGTAAACATTCAATTATAATCTGTTTTAACCCAAAATGTAAAAAAATTCAACTTAAAATAGGTTATAAGATTATATAATCATTTAAAAGGAGAAATAAAGCTTTTGAAGGCAAAAGTGACTATAAAAGAAGTTTTCTTCTCAATGAATGGTTTTTGCTTCACGTTTCCCGAGGTAAACATTCAATTGTAATCTGTTTTAACCCAAAACGTAAAAAAATTCAACTTAAAATAAGTTATAAGATTATATAATCATTTAAAGGGAGAAATAAAGCTTTTGAAGGCATAAGTGACTATAAAAGAAGTTTTCTTCTCAATGAATGGTTTTTGCTTCACGTTTCCCGAGGTAAACATTTAATTATAATATGTTTTAACCCAAAACGTAAAAAAAATTCAACTTAAAATCAATTATGAGATTATATGATCATTTAAAGGCATAAATAAAGCTTTTGAAGGCATAAGTGACTATAAAAGAAGTTTTCTTCTCAATGAATCATTTTTGCATCACGTTTCTCGAGGTAAACATTCAATTATAATCTGTTTTAACCCAAAATGTAAAAAAATTCAACTTAAAATAAGTTATAAGATTATATAATCATTTAAAGGGAGAAATAAAGCTTTTGAAGGCATAAGTGACAATAAAAGAAGTTTTCTTCTCAATGAATGCTTTTTCCTTCACGTTTCCCAAGGTAAACATTCAATTATAATCTGTTTTACCTAAAAATGTAAAAAAATTGAAGTTAAAATCAATTATGAGATTATATGATCATTTAAAGGCATAAATAAAGCTTTTGAAGGCATAAGTGACTATAAAAGAAGTTTTCTTCTCAATGAATGGTTTTTGCATCACGTTTCCCGAGGTAAACATTCAATTATAATCTGTTTTAACCCAAAACGTAAAAAAATTCAACTTAAAATAAGTTATAAGATTATATAATCATTTAAAGGGAGAAATAAAGCTTTTGAAGGCATAAGTGACTATAAAAGAAGTTTTCTTCTCAATGAATGCTTTTTCCTTCACGTTTCCCGAGGTAAACATTCAATTATAATCTTTTATAACCCAAAATGTAAAAAAAATTCAACTAAAAATCAATTATGAGATTATATGATCATTTAAAGGCATAAATAAAGCTTTTGAAGGCATAAGTGACTATAAAAGAAGTTTTCTTCTCAATGAATTGTTTTTGCATCACGTTTCTCGAGGTAAACATTCAATTATAATCTGTTTTAACCCAAAATGTAAAAAAATTCAACTTAAAATAGGTTATAAGATTATATAATCATTTAAAAGGAGAAATAAAGCTTTTGAAGGCATAAGTGACTATAAAAGAAGTTTTCTTCTCAATGAATGGTTTTTGCTTCACGTTTCCCGAGGTAAACATTCAATTGTCATCCGTTTTAACCCAAAACGTAAAAAAATTCAACTTAAAATAAGTTATAAGATTATATAATCATTTAAAGGGAGAAATAAAGCTTTTGAAGGCATAAGTGACTATAAAAGAAGTTTTCTTCTCAATGAATGGTTTTTGCTTCATGTTTCCCGAGGTAAACATTTAATTATAATATGTTTTAACCCAAAACGTAAAAAAAATTCAACTTAAAATCAATTATGAGATTATATGATCATTTAAAGGCATAAATAAAGCTTTTGAAGGCATAAGTGACTATAAAAGAAGTTTTCTTCTCAATGAATCGTTTTTGCATCACGTTTCTCGAGGTAAACATTCAATTATAATCTGTTTTAACCCAAAATGTAAAAAAATTCAACTTAAAATAAGTTATAAGATTATATAATCATTTAAAGGGAGAAATAAAGCTTTTGAAGGCATAAGTGACAATAAAAGAAGTTTTCTTCTCAATGAATGCTTTTTCCTTCACGTTTCCCAAGGTAAACATTCAATTATAATCTGTTTTACCTAAAAATGTAAAAAAATTGAAGTTAAAATCAATTATGAGATTATATGATCATTTAAAGGCATAAATAAAGCTTTTGAAGGCATAAGTGACTATAAAAGAAGTTTTCTTCTCAATGAATGGTTTTTGCATCACGTTTCCGAGGTAAACATTCAATTATAATCTGTTTTAACCCAAAACGTAAAAAAATTCAACTTAAAATAAGTTATAAGATTATATAATCATTTAAAGGGAGAAATAAAGCTTTTGAAGGCATAAGTGACTATAAAAGAAGTTTTCTTCTCAATGAATGGTTTTTGCATCACGTTTCCCGAGGTAAACATTCAATTATAATCTTTTATAACCCAAAATGTAAAAAAAATTCAACTAAAAATCAATTATGAGATTATATGATCATTTAAAGGCATAAATAAAGCTTTTGAAGGCATAAGTGACTATAAAAGAAGTTTTCTTCTCAATGAATTGTTTTTGCATCACGTTTCTCGAGGTAAACATTCAATTATAATCTGTTTTAACCCAAAATGTAAAAAAATTCAACTTAAAATAGGTTATAAGATTATATAATCATTTAAAAGGAGAAATAAAGCTTTTGAAGGCATAAGTGACTATAAAAGAAGTTTTCTTCTCAATGAATGGTTTTTGCTTCACGTTTCCCGAGGTAAACATTCAATTGTAATCCGTTTTAACCCAAAACGTAAAAAAATTCAACTTAAAATAAGTTATAAGATTATATAATCATTTAAAGGGAGAAATAAAGCTTTTGAAGGCATAAGTGACTATAAAAGAAGTTTTCTTCTCAATGAATGGTTTTTCCTTCACGTTTCCCGAGGTAAACATTCAATTATAATATGTTTTAACCCAAAATGTAAAAAAAATTCAACTTAAAATCAATTATGAGATTATATGATCATTTAAAGGCATAAATAAAGCTTTTGAAGGCATAAGTGACTATAAAAGAAGTTTTCTTCTCAATGAATGGTTTTTGCATCACGTTTCCCGAGGTAAACATTCAATTATAATCTGTTTTAACCCAAAAGGTAAAAAAATTCAACTTAAAAGAAGTTATAAGATTATATAATCATTTAAAGGGAGAAATAAAGCTTTTGAAGGCATAAGTGACTATAAAAGAAGTTTTCTTCTCGATGAATGGTTTTTGCTTCACGTCTCCCGAGGTAAACATTCAATTATAATCTGTTTTAACCCAAAATGTAAAAAAATTCAACTTAAAATAAGTTCTAAGATTATATATTCATTTAAAAAAAGAAATAAAGCTTTTGAAGGCATAAGTGATTATAAAAGAAGTTTTCTTCTCAATGAATGGTTTTTGCATCACGTTTCCCGAGGTAAACATTCAATTATAATCTGTTTTAACCCAAAACGTAAAAAAATTCAACTTAAAATAAGTTATAAGATTATATAATCATTTAAAGGGAGAAATAAAGCTTTTGAAGGCATAAGTGACTATAAAAGAAGTTTTCTTCTCAATGAATGGTTTTTGCATCACGTTTCCCGAGGTAAACATTCAATTATAATCTTTTATAACCCAAAATGTAAAAAAAATTCAACTAAAAATCAATTATGAGATTATATGATCATTTAAAGGCATAAATAAAGCTTTTGAAGGCATAAGTGACTATAAAAGAAGTTTTCTTCTCAATGAATTGTTTTTGCATCACGTTTCTCGAGGTAAACATTCAATTATAATCTGTTTTAACCCAAAATGTAAAAAAATTCAACTTAAAATAAGTTATAAGATTATATAATCATTTAAAGGGAGAAATAAAGCTTTTGAAGGCATAAGTGACTATAAAAGAAGTTTTCTTCTCAATGAATGGTTCTTGCTTCACGTTTCTCGAGGTAAACATTCAATTATAATATGTTTTAACCAAAAATGTAAAAAAAAGTGAAGTTAAAATCAATTATGAGATTATATGATCATTTAAAGGCATAAATAAAGCTTTTGAAGGCATAAGTGACTATAAAAGAAGTTTTCTTCTCAATGAATGGTTTTTGCATCACGTTTCCCGAGGTAAACATTCAATTATAATCTGTTTTAACCCAAAACGTAAAAAAATTCAACTTAAAATAAGTTATAAGATTATATAATCATTTAAAGGGAGAAATAAAGCTTTTGAAGGCATAAGTGACTATAAAAGAAGTTTTCTTCTCAATGAATGCTTTTTCCTTTACGTTTCCCGAGGTAAACATTCAATTATAATCTGTTTTACCAAAAAATGTAAAAAAATTCAACTTAAAATCAATTATGAGATTATATGATCATTTAAAGGCATAAATAAAGCTTTTGAAGGCATAAGTGACTATAAAAGAAGTTTTCTTCTCAATGAATTGTTTTTGCATCACGTTTCTCGAGGTAAACATTCAATTATAATCTGTTTTAACCCAAAATGTAAAAAAATTCAACTTAAAATAGGTTATAAGATTATATAATCATTTAAAAGGAGAAATAAAGCTTTTGAAGGCAAAAGTGACTATAAAAGAAGTTTTCTTCTCAATGAATGGTTTTTGCTTCACGTTTCCCGAGGTAAACATTCAATTGTAATCTGTTTTAACCCAAAACGTAAAAAAATTCAACTTAAAATAAGTTATAAGATTATATAATCATTTAAAGGGAGAAATAAAGCTTTTGAAGGCATAAGTGACTATAAAAGAAGTTTTCTTCTCAATGAATGGTTTTTGCTTCACGTTTCCCGAGGTAAACATTTAATTATAATATGTTTTAACCCAAAACGTAAAAAAAATTCAACTTAAAATCAATTATGAGATTATATGATCATTTAAAGGCATAAATAAAGCTTTTGAAGGCATAAGTGACTATAAAAGAAGTTTTCTTCTCAATGAATCATTTTTGCATCACGTTTCTCGAGGTAAACATTCAATTATAATCTGTTTTAACCCAAAATGTAAAAAAATTCAACTTAAAATAAGTTATAAGATTATATAATCATTTAAAGGGAGAAATAAAGCTTTTGAAGGCATAAGTGACAATAAAAGAAGTTTTCTTCTCAATGAATGCTTTTTCCTTCACGTTTCCCAAGGTAAACATTCAATTATAATCTGTTTTACCTAAAAATGTAAAAAAATTGAAGTTAAAATCAATTATGAGATTATATGATCATTTAAAGGCATAAATAAAGCTTTTGAAGGCATAAGTGACTATAAAAGAAGTTTTCTTCTCAATGAATGGTTTTTGCATCACGTTTCCCGAGGTAAACATTCAATTATAATCTGTTTTAACCCAAAATGTAAAAAAATTCAACTTAAAATAGGTTATAAGATTATATAATCATTTAAAAGGAGAAATAAAGCTTTTGAAGGCATAAGTGACTATAAAAGAAGTTTTCTTCTCAATGAATGGTTTTTGCTTCACGTTTCCCGAGGTAAACATTCAATTGTAATCCGTTTTAACCCAAAACGTAAAAAAATTCAACTTAAAATAAGTTATAAGATTATATAATCATTTAAAGGGAGAAATAAAGCTTTTGAAGGCATAAGTGACTATAAAAGAAGTTTTCTTCTCAATGAATGGTTTTTCCTTCACGTTTCCCGAGGTAAACATTCAATTATAATATGTTTTAACCCAAAATGTAAAAAAAATTCAACTTAAAATCAATTATGAGATTATATGATCATTTAAAGGCATAAATAAAGCTTTTGAAGGCATAAGTGACTATAAAAGAAGTTTTCTTCTCAATGAATCGTTTTTGCATCACGTTTCTCGAGGTAAACATTCAATTATAATCTGTTTTAACCCAAAATGTAAAAAAATTCAACTTAAAATAAGTTATAAGATTATATAATCATTTAAAGGGAGAAATAAAGCTTTTGAAGGCATAAGTGACTATAAAAGAAGTTTTCTTCTCAATGAATGGTTTTTGCATCACGTTTCCCGAGGTAAACATTCAATTATAATCTTTTATAACCCAAAATGTAAAAAAAATTCAACTAAAAATCAATTATGAGATTATATGATCATTTAAAGGCATAAATAAAGCTTTTGAAGGCATAAGTGACTATAAAAGAAGTTTTCTTCTCAATGAATTGTTTTTGCATCACGTTTCTCGAGGTAAACATTCAATTATAATCTGTTTTAACCCAAAATGTAAAAAAATTCAACTTAAAATAGGTTATAAGATTATATAATCATTTAAAAGGAGAAATAAAGCTTTTGAAGGCAAAAGTGACTATAAAAGAAGTTTTCTTCTCAATGAATGGTTTTTGCTTCACGTTTCCCGAGGTAAACATTCAATTGTAATCTGTTTTAACCCAAAACGTAAAAAAATTCAACTTAAAATAAGTTATAAGATTATATAATCATTTAAAGGGAGAAATAAAGCTTTTGAAGGCATAAGTGACTATAAAAGAAGTTTTCTTCTCAATGAATGGTTTTTGCTTCACGTTTCCCGAGGTAAACATTTAATTATAATATGTTTTAACCCAAAACGTAAAAAAAATTCAACTTAAAATCAATTATGAGATTATATGATCATTTAAAGGCATAAATAAAGCTTTTGAAGGCATAAGTGACTATAAAAGAAGTTTTCTTCTCAATGAATCATTTTTGCATCACGTTTCTCGAGGTAAACATTCAATTATAATCTGTTTTAACCCAAAATGTAAAAAAATTCAACTTAAAATAAGTTATAAGATTATATAATCATTTAAAGGGAGAAATAAAGCTTTTGAAGGCATAAGTGACAATAAAAGAAGTTTTCTTCTCAATGAATGCTTTTTCCTTCACGTTTCCCAAGGTAAACATTCAATTATAATCTGTTTTACCTAAAAATGTAAAAAAATTCAACTTAAAATCAATTATGAGAATATATGATCATTTAAAGGCATAAATAAAGCTTTTGAAGGCATAAGTGACTATAAAAGAAGTTTTCTTCTCAATGAATTGTTTTTGCATCACGTTTCTCGAGGTAAACATTCAATTATAATCTGTTTTAACCCAAAATGTAAAAAAATTCAACTTAAAATAAGTTATAAGATTATATAATCATTTAAAGGGAGAAATAAAGCTTTTGAAGGCATAAGTGACAATAAAAGAAGTTTTCTTCTCAATGAATGCTTTTTCCTTCACGTTTCCCAAGGTAAACATTCAATTATAATCTGTTTTACCTAAAAATGTAAAAAAATTGAAGTTAAAATCAATTATGAGATTATATGATCATTTAAAGGCATAAATAAAGCTTTTGAAGGCATAAGTGACTATAAAAGAAGTTTTCTTCTCAATGAATGGTTTTTGCTTCACGTTTCCCGAGGTAAACATTTAATTATAATATGTTTTAACCCAAAACGTAAAAAAAATTCAACTTAAAATCAATTATGAGATTATATGATCATTTAAAGGCATAAATAAAGCTTTTGAAGGCATAAGTGACTATAAAAGAAGTTTTCTTCTCAATGAATCATTTTTGCATCACGTTTCTCGAGGTAAACATTCAATTATAATCTGTTTTAACCCAAAATGTAAAAAAATTCAACTTAAAATAAGTTATAAGATTATATAATCATTTAAAGGGAGAAATAAAGCTTTTGAAGGCATAAGTGACAATAAAAGAAGTTTTCTTCTCAATGAATGCTTTTTCCTTCACGTTTCCCAAGGTAAACATTCAATTATAATCTGTTTTACCTAAAAATGTAAAAAAATTGAAGTTAAAATCAATTATGAGATTATATGATCATTTAAAGGCATAAATAAAGCTTTTGAAGGCATAAGTGACTATAAAAGAAGTTTTCTTCTCAATGAATGGTTTTTGCATCACGTTTCCCGAGGTAAACATTCAATTATAATCTGTTTTAACCCAAAATGTAAAAAAATTCAACTTAAAATAGGTTATAAGATTATATAATCATTTAAAAGGAGAAATAAAGCTTTTGAAGGCATAAGTGACTATAAAAGAAGTTTTCTTCTCAATGAATGGTTTTTGCTTCACGTTTCCCGAGGTAAACATTCAATTGTAATCCGTTTTAACCCAAAACGTAAAAAAATTCAACTTAAAATAAGTTATAAGATTATATAATCATTTAAAGGGAGAAATAAAGCTTTTGAAGGCATAAGTGACTATAAAAGAAGTTTTCTTCTCAATGAATCATTTTTGCATCACGTTTCTCGAGGTAAACATTCAATTATAATCTGTTTTAACCCAAAATGTAAAAAAATTCAACTTAAAATAAGTTTTAAGATTATATAATCATTTAAAGGGAGAAATAAAGCTTTTGAAGGCATAAGTGACAATAAAAGAAGTTTTCTTCTCAATGAATGCTTTTTCCTTCACGTTTCCCAAGGTAAACATTCAATTATAATCTGTTTTACCTAAAAATGTAAAAAAATTGAAGTTAAAATCAATTATGAGATTATATGATCATTTAAAGGCATAAATAAAGCTTTTGAAGGCATAAGTGACTATAAAAGAAGTTTTCTTCTCAATGAATGGTTTTTGCATCACGTTTCCCGAGGTAAACATTCAATTATAATCTGTTTTAACCCAAAACGTAAAAAAATTCAACTTAAAATAAGTTATAAGATTATATAATCATTTAAAGGGAGAAATAAAGCTTTTGAAGGCATAAGTGACTATAAAAGAAGTTTTCTTCTCAATGAATGGTTTTTGCATCACGTTTCCCGAGGTAAACATTCAATTATAATCTTTTATAACCCAAAATGTAAAAAAAATTCAACTAAAAATCAATTATGAGATTATATGATCATTTAAAGGCATAAATAAAGCTTTTGAAGGCATAAGTGACTATAAAAGAAGTTTTCTTCTCAATGAATTGTTTTTGCATCACGTTTCTCGAGGTAAACATTCAATTATAATCTGTTTTAACCCAAAATGTAAAAAAATTCAACTTAAAATAGGTTATAAGATTATATAATCATTTAAAAGGAGAAATAAAGCTTTTGAAGGCATAAGTGACTATAAAAGAAGTTTTCTTCTCAATGAATGGTTTTTGCTTCACGTTTCCCGAGGTAAACATTCAATTGTCATCCGTTTTAACCCAAAACGTAAAAAAATTCAACTTAAAATAAGTTATAAGATTATATAATCATTTAAAGGGAGAAATAAAGCTTTTGAAGGCATAAGTGACTATAAAAGAAGTTTTCTTCTCAATGAATGGTTTTTGCTTCATGTTTCCCGAGGTAAACATTTAATTATAATATGTTTTAACCCAAAACGTAAAAAAAATTCAACTTAAAATCAATTATGAGATTATATGATCATTTAAAGGCATAAATAAAGCTTTTGAAGGCATAAGTGACTATAAAAGAAGTTTTCTTCTCAATGAATCGTTTTTGCATCACGTTTCTCGAGGTAAACATTCAATTATAATCTGTTTTAACCCAAAATGTAAAAAAATTCAACTTAAAATAAGTTATAAGATTATATAATCATTTAAAGGGAGAAATAAAGCTTTTGAAGGCATAAGTGACAATAAAAGAAGTTTTCTTCTCAATGAATGCTTTTTCCTTCACGTTTCCCAAGGTAAACATTCAATTATAATCTGTTTTACCTAAAAATGTAAAAAAATTGAAGTTAAAATCAATTATGAGATTATATGATCATTTAAAGGCATAAATAAAGCTTTTGAAGGCATAAGTGACTATAAAAGAAGTTTTCTTCTCAATGAATGGTTTTTGCATCACGTTTCCGAGGTAAACATTCAATTATAATCTGTTTTAACCCAAAACGTAAAAAAATTCAACTTAAAATAAGTTATAAGATTATATAATCATTTAAAGGGAGAAATAAAGCTTTTGAAGGCATAAGTGACTATAAAAGAAGTTTTCTTCTCAATGAATGGTTTTTGCATCACGTTTCCCGAGGTAAACATTCAATTATAATCTTTTATAACCCAAAATGTAAAAAAAATTCAACTAAAAATCAATTATGAGATTATATGATCATTTAAAGGCATAAATAAAGCTTTTGAAGGCATAAGTGACTATAAAAGAAGTTTTCTTCTCAATGAATTGTTTTTGCATCACGTTTCTCGAGGTAAACATTCAATTATAATCTGTTTTAACCCAAAATGTAAAAAAATTCAACTTAAAATAGGTTATAAGATTATATAATCATTTAAAAGGAGAAATAAAGCTTTTGAAGGCATAAGTGACTATAAAAGAAGTTTTCTTCTCAATGAATGGTTTTTGCTTCACGTTTCCCGAGGTAAACATTCAATTGTAATCCGTTTTAACCCAAAACGTAAAAAAATTCAACTTAAAATAAGTTATAAGATTATATAATCATTTAAAGGGAGAAATAAAGCTTTTGAAGGCATAAGTGACTATAAAAGAAGTTTTCTTCTCAATGAATGGTTTTTCCTTCACGTTTCTCGAGGTAAACATTCAATTATAATATGTTTTAACCCAAAATGTAAAAAAAATTCAACTTAAAATCAATTATGAGATTATATGATCATTTAAAGGCATAAATAAAGCTTTTGAAGGCATAAGTGACTATAAAAGAAGTTTTCTTCTCAATGAATGGTTTTTGCATCACGTTTCCCGAGGTAAACATTCAATTATAATCTGTTTTAACCCAAAAGGTAAAAAAATTCAACTTAAAATAAGTTATAAGATTATATAATCATTTAAAGGGAGAAATAAAGCTTTTGAAGGCATAAGTGACTATAAAAGAAGTTTTCTTCTCGATGAATGGTTTTTGCTTCACGTCTCCCGAGGTAAACATTCAATTATAATCTGTTTTAACCCAAAATGTAAAAAAATTCAACTTAAAATAAGTTCTAAGATTATATATTCATTTAAAAAAAGAAATAAAGCTTTTGAAGGCATAAGTGATTATAAAAGAAGTTTTCTTCTCAATGAATGGTTTTTGCATCACGTTTCCCGAGGTAAACATTCAATTATAATCTGTTTTAACCCAAAACGTAAAAAAATTCAACTTAAAATAAGTTATAAGATTATATAATCATTTAAAGGGAGAAATAAAGCTTTTGAAGGCATAAGTGACTATAAAAGAAGTTTTCTTCTCAATGAATGGTTTTTGCATCACGTTTCCCGAGGTAAACATTCAATTATAATCTTTTATAACCCAAAATGTAAAAAAAATTCAACTAAAAATCAATTATGAGATTATATGATCATTTAAAGGCATAAATAAAGCTTTTGAAGGCATAAGTGACTATAAAAGAAGTTTTCTTCTCAATGAATTGTTTTTGCATCACGTTTCTCGAGGTAAACATTCAATTATAATCTGTTTTAACCCAAAATGTAAAAAAATTCAACTTAAAATAAGTTATAAGATTATATAATCATTTAAAGGGAGAAATAAAGCTTTTGAAGGCATAAGTGACTATAAAAGAAGTTTTCTTCTCAATGAATGGTTCTTGCTTCACGTTTCTCGAGGTAAACATTCAATTATAATATGTTTTAACCAAAAATGTAAAAAAAAGTGAAGTTAAAATCAATTATGAGATTATATGATCATTTAAAGGCATAAATAAAGCTTTTGAAGGCATAAGTGACTATAAAAGAAGTTTTCTTCTCAATGAATGGTTTTTGCATCACGTTTCCCGAGGTAAACATTCAATTATAATCTGTTTTAACCCAAAACGTAAAAAAATTCAACTTAAAATAAGTTATAAGATTATATAATCATTTAAAGGGAGAAATAAAGCTTTTGAAGGCATAAGTGACTATAAAAGAAGTTTTCTTCTCAATGAATGCTTTTTCCTTCACGTTTCCCGAGGTAAACATTCAATTATAATCTGTTTTACCAAAAAATGTAAAAAAATTCAACTTAAAATCAATTATGAGATTA
This sequence comes from Theobroma cacao, assembly GCF_053813885.1. Taxonomy (NCBI): domain Eukaryota; kingdom Viridiplantae; phylum Streptophyta; class Magnoliopsida; order Malvales; family Malvaceae; genus Theobroma; species Theobroma cacao. The sequence continues at coordinate 21,107,543 of NC_142643.1, forward strand.
TATGATCATTTAAAGGCATAAATAAAGCTTTTGAAGGCATAAGTGACTATAAAAGAAGTTTTCTTCTCAATGAATTGTTTTTGCATCACGTTTCTCGAGGTAAACATTCAATTATAATCTGTTTTAACCCAAAATGTAAAAAAATTCAACTTAAAATAGGTTATAAGATTATATAATCATTTAAAAGGAGAAATAAAGCTTTTGAAGGCAAAAGTGACTATAAAAGAAGTTTTCTTCTCAATGAATGGTTTTTGCTTCACGTTTCCCGAGGTAAACATTCAATTGTAATCTGTTTTAACCCAAAACGTAAAAAAATTCAACTTAAAATAAGTTATAAGATTATATAATCATTTAAAGGGAGAAATAAAGCTTTTGAAGGCATAAGTGACTATAAAAGAAGTTTTCTTCTCAATGAATGGTTTTTGCTTCACGTTTCCCGAGGTAAACATTTAATTATAATATGTTTTAACCCAAAACGTAAAAAAAATTCAACTTAAAATCAATTATGAGATTATATGATCATTTAAAGGCATAAATAAAGCTTTTGAAGGCATAAGTGACTATAAAAGAAGTTTTCTTCTCAATGAATCATTTTTGCATCACGTTTCTCGAGGTAAACATTCAATTATAATCTGTTTTAACCCAAAATGTAAAAAAATTCAACTTAAAATAAGTTATAAGATTATATAATCATTTAAAGGGAGAAATAAAGCTTTTGAAGGCATAAGTGACAATAAAAGAAGTTTTCTTCTCAATGAATGCTTTTTCCTTCACGTTTCCCAAGGTAAACATTCAATTATAATCTGTTTTACCTAAAAATGTAAAAAAATTGAAGTTAAAATCAATTATGAGATTATATGATCATTTAAAGGCATAAATAAAGCTTTTGAAGGCATAAGTGACTATAAAAGATGTTTTCTTCTCAATGAATGGTTTTTGCATCACGTTTCCCGAGGTAAACATTCAATTATAATCTGTTTTAACCCAAAACGTAAAAAAATTCAACTTAAAATAAGTTATAAGATTATATAATCATTTAAAGGGAGAAATAAAGCTTTTGAAGGCATAAGTGACTATAAAAGAAGTTTTCTTCTCAATGAATGGTTTTTGCATCACGTTTCCCGAGGTAAACATTCAATTATAATCTTTTATAACCCAAAATGTAAAAAAAATTCAACTAAAAATCAATTATGAGATTATATGATCATTTAAAGGCATAAATAAAGCTTTTGAAGGCATAAGTGACTATAAAAGAAGTTTTCTTCTCAATGAATTGTTTTTGCGTCACGTTTCTCGAGGTAAACATTCAATTATAATCTGTTTTAACCCAAAATGTAAAAAAATTCAACTTAAAATAGGTTATAAGATTATATAATCATTTAAAAGGAGAAATAAAGCTTTTGAAGGCATAAGTGACTATAAAAGAAGTTTTCTTCTCAATGAATGGTTTTTGCTTCACGTTTCCCGAGGCAAACATTCAATTGTCATCCGTTTTAACCCAAAACGTAAAAAAATTCAACTTAAAATAAGTTATAAGATTATATAATCATTTAAAGGGAGAAATAAAGCTTTTGAAGGCATAAGTGACTATAAAAGAAGTTTTCTTCTCAATGAATGGTTTTTGCTTCATGTTTCCCGAGGTAAACATTTAATTATAATATGTTTTAACCCAAAACGTAAAAAAAATTCAACTTAAAATCAATTATGAGATTATATGATCATTTAAAGGCATAAATAAAGCTTTTGAAGGCATAAGTGACTATAAAAGAAGTTTTCTTCTCAATGAATCGTTTTTGCATCACGTTTCTCGAGGTAAACATTCAATTATAATCTGTTTTAACCCAAAATGTAAAAAAATTCAACTTAAAATAAGTTATAAGATTATATAATCATTTAAAGGGAGAAATAAAGCTTTTGAAGGCATAAGTGACAATAAAAGAAGTTTTCTTCTCAATGAATGCTTTTTCCTTCACGTTTCCCAAGGTAAACATTCAATTATAATCTGTTTTACCTAAAAATGTAAAAAAATTGAAGTTAAAATCAATTATGAGATTATATGATCATTTAAAGGCATAAATAAAGCTTTTGAAGGCATAAGTGACTATAAAAGAAGTTTTCTTCTCAATGAATGGTTTTTGCATCACGTTTCCCGAGGTAAACATTCAATTATAATCTGTTTTAACCCAAAACGTAAAAAAATTCAACTTAAAATAAGTTATAAGATTATATAATCATTTAAAGGGAGAAATAAAGCTTTTGAAGGCATAAGTGACTATAAAAGAAGTTTTCTTCTCAATGAATGGTTTTTGCATCACGTTTCCCGAGGTAAACATTCAATTATAATCTTTTATAACCCAAAATGTAAAAAAAATTCAACTAAAAATCAATTATGAGATTATATGATCATTTAAAGGCATAAATAAAGCTTTTGAAGGCATAAGTGACTATAAAAGAAGTTTTCTTCTCAATGAATTGTTTTTGCATCACGTTTCTCGAGGTAAACATTCAATTATAATCTGTTTTAACCCAAAATGTAAAAAAATTCAACTTAAAATAGGTTATAAGATTATATAATCATTTAAAAGGAGAAATAAAGCTTTTGAAGGCATAAGTGACTATAAAAGAAGTTTTCTTCTCAATGAATGGTTTTTGCTTCATGTTTCCCGAGGTAAACATTCAATTGTAATCCGTTTTAACCCAAAACGTAAAAAAATTCAACTTAAAATAAGTTATAAGATTATATAATCATTTAAAGGGAGAAATAAAGCTTTTGAAGGCATAAGTGACTATAAAAGAAGTTTTCTTCTCAATGAATGGTTTTTCCTTCACGTTTCCCGAGGTAAACATTCAATTATAATATGTTTTAACCCAAAATGTAAAAAAAATTCAACTTAAAATCAATTATGAGATTATATGATCATTTAAAGGCATAAATAAAGCTTTTGAAGGCATAAGTGACTATAAAAGAAGTTTTCTTCTCAATGAATGGTTTTTGCATCACGTTTCCCGAGGTAAACATTCAATTATAATCTGTTTTAACCCAAAAGGTAAAAAAATTCAACTTAAAATAAGTTATAAGATTATATAATCATTTAAAGGGAGAAATAAAGCTTTTGAAGGCATAAGTGACTATAAAAGAAGTTTTCTTCTCGATGAATGGTTTTTGCTTCACGTCTCCCGAGGTAAACATTCAATTATAATCTGTTTTAACCCAAAATGTAAAAAAATTCAACTTAAAATAAGTTCTAAGATTATATATTCATTTAAAAAAAGAAATAAAGCTTTTGAAGGCATAAGTGATTATAAAAGAAGTTTTCTTCTCAATGAATGGTTTTTGCATCACGTTTCCCGAGGTAAACATTCAATTATAATCTGTTTTAACCCAAAACGTAAAAAAATTCAACTTAAAATAAGTTATAAGATTATATAATCATTTAAAGGGAGAAATAAAGCTTTTGAAGGCATAAGTGACTATAAAAGAAGTTTTCTTCTCAATGAATGGTTTTTGCATCACGTTTCCCGAGGTAAACATTCAATTATAATCTTTTATAACCCAAAATGTAAAAAAAATTCAACTAAAAATCAATTATGAGATTATATGATCATTTAAAGGCATAAATAAAGCTTTTGAAGGCATAAGTGACTATAAAAGAAGTTTTCTTCTCAATGAATTGTTTTTGCATCACGTTTCTCGAGGTAAACATTCAATTATAATCTGTTTTAACCCAAAATGTAAAAAAATTCAACTTAAAATAAGTTATAAGATTATATAATCATTTAAAGGGAGAAATAAAGCTTTTGAAGGCATAAGTGACTATAAAAGAAGTTTTCTTCTCAATGAATGGTTCTTGCTTCACGTTTCTCGAGGTAAACATTCAATTATAATATGTTTTAACCAAAAATGTAAAAAAAAGTGAAGTTAAAATCAATTATGAGATTATATGATCATTTAAAGGCATAAATAAAGCTTTTGAAGGCATAAGTGACTATAAAAGAAGTTTTCTTCTCAATGAATGGTTTTTGCATCACGTTTCCCGAGGTAAACATTCAATTATAATCTGTTTTAACCCAAAACGTAAAAAAATTCAACTTAAAATAAGTTATAAGATTATATAATCATTTAAAGGGAGAAATAAAGCTTTTGAAGGCATAAGTGACTATAAAAGAAGTTTTCTTCTCAATGAATGCTTTTTCCTTCACGTTTCCCGAGGTAAACATTCAATTATAATCTGTTTTACCAAAAAATGTAAAAAAATTCAACTTAAAATCAATTATGAGATTATATGATCATTTAAAGGCATAAATAAAGCTTTTGAAGGCATAAGTGACTATAAAAGAAGTTTTCTTCTCAATGAATTGTTTTTGCATCACGTTTCTCGAGGTAAACATTCAATTATAATCTGTTTTAACCCAAAATGTAAAAAAATTCAACTTAAAATAGGTTATAAGATTATATAATCATTTAAAAGGAGAAATAAAGCTTTTGAAGGCAAAAGTGACTATAAAAGAAGTTTTCTTCTCAATGAATGGTTTTTGCTTCACGTTTCCCGAGGTAAACATTCAATTGTAATCTGTTTTAACCCAAAACGTAAAAAAATTCAACTTAAAATAAGTTATAAGATTATATAATCATTTAAAGGGAGAAATAAAGCTTTTGAAGGCATAAGTGACTATAAAAGAAGTTTTCTTCTCAATGAATGGTTTTTGCTTCACGTTTCCCGAGGTAAACATTTAATTATAATATGTTTTAACCCAAAACGTAAAAAAAATTCAACTTAAAATCAATTATGAGATTATATGATCATTTAAAGGCATAAATAAAGCTTTTGAAGGCATAAGTGACTATAAAAGAAGTTTTCTTCTCAATGAATCATTTTTGCATCACGTTTCTCGAGGTAAACATTCAATTATAATCTGTTTTAACCCAAAATGTAAAAAAATTCAACTTAAAATAAGTTATAAGATTATATAATCATTTAAAGGGAGAAATAAAGCTTTTGAAGGCATAAGTGATTATAAAAGAAGTTTTCTTCTCAATGAATGGTTTTTGCATCACGTTTCCCGAGGTAAACATTCAATTATAATCTGTTTTAACCCAAAACGTAAAAAAATTCAACTTAAAATAAGTTATAAGATTATATAATCATTTAAAGGGAGAAATAAAGCTTTTGAAGGCATAAGTGACTATAAAAGAAGTTTTCTTCTCAATGAATGGTTTTTCCATCACGTTTCCCGAGGTAAACATTCAATTATAATCTTTTATAACCCAAAATGTAAAAAAAATTCAACTAAAAATCAATTATGAGATTATATGATCATTTAAAGCCATAAATAAAGCTTTTGAAGGCATAAGTGACTATAAAAGAAGTTTTCTTCTCAATGAATTGTTTTTGCATCACGTTTCTCGAGGTAAACATTCAATTATAATCTGTTTTAACCCAAAATGTAAAAAAATTCAACTTAAAATAGGTTATAAGATTATATAATCATTTAAAAGGAGAAATAAAGCTTTTGAAGGCATAAGTGACTATAAAAGAAGTTTTCTTCTCAATGAATGGTTTTTGCTTCACGTTTCCCGAGGTAAACATTCAATTGTAATCCGTTTTAACCCAAAACGTAAAAAAATTCAACTTAAAATAAGTTATAAGATTATATAATCATTTAAAGGGAGAAATAAAGCTTTTGAAGGCATAAGTGACTATAAAAGAAGTTTTCTTCTCAATGAATGGTTTTTCCTTCACGTTTCCCGAGGTAAACATTCAATTATAATATGTTTTAACCCAAAATGTAAAAAAAATTCAACTTAAAATCAATTATGAGATTATATGATCATTTAAAGGCATAAATAAAGCTTTTGAAGGCATAAGTGACTATAAAAGAAGTTTTCTTCTCAATGAATGGTTTTTGCATCACGTTTCCCGAGGTAAACATTCAATTATAATCTGTTTTAACCCAAAAGGTAAAAAAATTCAACTTAAAATAAGTTATAAGATTATATAATCATTTAAAGGGAGAAATAAAGCTTTTGAAGGCATAAGTGACTATAAAAGAAGTTTTCTTCTCGATGAATGGTTTTTGCTTCACGTCTCCCGAGGTAAACATTCAATTATAATCTGTTTTAACTCAAAATGTAAAAAAATTCAACTTAAAATAAGTTCTAAGATTATATATTCATTTAAAAAAAGAAATAAAGCTTTTGAAGGCATAAGTGATTATAAAAGAAGTTTTCTTCTCAATGAATGGTTTTTGCATCACGTTTCCCGAGGTAAACATTCAATTATAATCTGTTTTAACCCAAAACGTAAAAAAATTCAACTTAAAATAAGTTATAAGATTATATAATCATTTAAAGGGAGAAATAAAGCTTTTGAAGGCATAAGTGACTATAAAAGAAGTTTTCTTCTCAATGAATGGTTTTTGCATCACGTTTCCCGAGGTAAACATTCAATTATAATCTTTTATAACCCAAAATGTAAAAAAAATTCAACTAAAAATCAATTATGAGATTATATGATCATTTAAAGGCATAAATAAAGCTTTTGAAGGCATAAGTGACTATAAAAGAAGTTTTCTTCTCAATGAATTGTTTTTGCATCACGTTTCTCGAGGTAAACATTCAATTATAATCTGTTTTAACCCAAAATGTAAAAAAATTCAACTTAAAATAGGTTATAAGATTATATAATCATTTAAAAGGAGAAATAAAGCTTTTGAAGGCATAAGTGACTATAAAAGAAGTTTTCTTCTCAATGAATGGTTTTTGCTTCACGTTTCCCGAGGTAAACATTCAATTGTCATCCGTTTTAACCCAAAACGTAAAAAAATTCAACTTAAAATAAGTTATAAGATTATATAATCATTTAAAGGGAGAAATAAAGCTTTTGAAGGCATAAGTGACTATAAAAGAAGTTTTCTTCTCAATGAATGGTTTTTGCTTCATGTTTCCCGAGGTAAACATTTAATTATAATATGTTTTAACCCAAAACGTAAAAAAAATTCAACTTAAAATCAATTATGAGATTATATGATCATTTAAAGGCATAAATAAAGCTTTTGAAGGCATAAGTGACTATAAAAGAAGTTTTCTTCTCAATGAATCGTTTTTGCATCACGTTTCTCGAGGTAAACATTCAATTATAATCTGTTTTAACCCAAAATGTAAAAAAATTCAACTTAAAATAAGTTATAAGATTATATAATCATTTAAAGGGAGAAATAAAGCTTTTGAAGGCATAAGTGACAATAAAAGAAGTTTTCTTCTCAATGAATGCTTTTTCCTTCACGTTTCCCAAGGTAAACATTCAATTATAATCTGTTTTACCTAAAAATGTAAAAAAATTGAAGTTAAAATCAATTATGAGATTATATGATCATTTAAAGGCATAAATAAAGCTTTTGAAGGCATAAGTGACTATAAAAGAAGTTTTCTTCTCAATGAATGGTTTTTGCATCACGTTTCCCGAGGTAAACATTCAATTATAATCTGTTTTAACCCAAAACGTAAAAAAATTCAACTTAAAATAAGTTATAAGATTATATAATCATTTAAAGGGAGAAATAAAGCTTTTGAAGGCATAAGTGACTATAAAAGAAGTTTTCTTCTCAATGAATGGTTTTTGCATCACGTTTCCCGAGGTAAACATTCAATTATAATCTTTTATAACCCAAAATGTAAAAAAAATTCAACTAAAAATCAATTATGAGATTATATGATCATTTAAAGGCATAAATAAAGCTTTTGAAGGCATAAGTGACTATAAAAGAAGTTTTCTTCTCAATGAATTGTTTTTGCATCACGTTTCTCGAGGTAAACATTCAATTATAATCTGTTTTAACCCAAAATGTAAAAAAATTCAACTTAAAATAGGTTATAAGATTATATAATCATTTAAAAGGAGAAATAAAGCTTTTGAAGGCATAAGTGACTATAAAAGAAGTTTTCTTCTCAATGAATGGTTTTTGCTTCACGTTTCCCGAGGTAAACATTCAATTGTAATCCGTTTTAACCCAAAACGTAAAAAAATTCAACTTAAAATAAGTTATAAGATTATATAATCATTTAAAGGGAGAAATAAAGCTTTTGAAGGCATAAGTGACTATAAAAGAAGTTTTCTTCTCAATGAATGGTTTTTCCTTCACGTTTCCCGAGGTAAACATTCAATTATAATATGTTTTAACCCAAAATGTAAAAAAAATTCAACTTAAAATCAATTATGAGATTATATGATCATTTAAAGGCATAAATAAAGCTTTTGAAGGCATAAGTGACTATAAAAGAAGTTTTCTTCTCAATGAATGGTTTTTGCATCACGTTTCCCGAGGTAAACATTCAATTATAATCTGTTTTAACCCAAAAGGTAAAAAAATTCAACTTAAAATAAGTTATAAGATTATATAATCATTTAAAGGGAGAAATAAAGCTTTTGAAGGCATAAGTGACTATAAAAGAAGTTTTCTTCTCGATGAATGGTTTTTGCTTCACGTCTCCCGAGGTAAACATTCAATTATAATCTGTTTTAACCCAAAATGTAAAAAAATTCAACTTAAAATAAGTTCTAAGATTATATATTCATTTAAAAAAAGAAATAAAGCTTTTGAAGGCATAAGTGATTATAAAAGAAGTTTTCTTCTCAATGAATGGTTTTTGCATCACGTTTCCCGAGGTAAACATTCAATTATAATCTGTTTTAACCCAAAACGTAAAAAAATTCAACTTAAAATAAGTTATAAGATTATATAATCATTTAAAGGGAGAAATAAAGCTTTTGAAGGCATAAGTGACTATAAAAGAAGTTTTCTTCTCAATGAATGGTTTTTGCATCACGTTTCCCGAGGTAAACATTCAATTATAATCTTTTATAACCCAAAATGTAAAAAAAATTCAACTAAAAATCAATTATGAGATTATATGATCATTTAAAGGCATAAATAAAGCTTTTGAAGGCATAAGTGACTATAAAAGAAGTTTTCTTCTCAATGAATTGTTTTTGCATCACGTTTCTCGAGGTAAACATTCAATTATAATCTGTTTTAACCCAAAATATAAAAAAATTCAACTTAAAATAGGTTATAAGATTATATAATCATTTAAAAGGAGAAATAAAGCTTTTGAAGGCATAAGTGACTATAAAAGAAGTTTTCTTCTCAATGAATGGTTTTTGCTTCACGTTTCCCGAGGTAAACATTTAATTATAATCTGTTATAACCCAAAACGTAAAAAAAATTCAACTTAAAATCAATTATGAGATTATATGATCATTTAAAGGCATAAATAAAGCTTTTGAAGGCATAATTGACTATAAAAGAAGTTTTCTTCTCAATGAATCGTTTTTGCATCACGTTTCTCGAGGTAAACATTCAATTATAATCTGTTTTAACCCAAAATGTAAAAAAATTCAACTTAAAATAAGTTATAAGATTATATAATCATTTAAAGGGAGAAATAAAGCTTTTGAAGGCAGAAGTGACAATAAAAGAAGTTTTCTTCTCAATGAATGCTTTTTCCTTCACGTTTCCCGAGGTAAACATTCAATTCTAATCTGTTTTACCAAAAAATGTAAAAAAATTCAACTTAAAATCAATTATGAGATTATATGATCATTTAAAGGCATAAATAAAGCTTTTGAAGGCATAAGTGACTATAAAAGAAGTTTTCTTCTCAATGAATTGTTTTTGCATCACGTTTCTCAAGGTAAACATTCAATTATAAGCTGTTTTAACCAAAAATGTAAAAAAATTCAACTTAAAATAGGTTATAAGATTATATAATCATTTAAAAGGAGAAATAAAGCTTTTGAAGGCATAAGTGACTATAAAAGAAGTTTTCTTCTCAATGAATGGTTTTTGCTTCACGTTTCCCGAGGTAAACATTCAATTATAATCTGTTTTAACCCAAAACGTAAAAAAATTCAACTTAAAATAAGTTATAAGATTATATAATCATTTAAAGGGAGAAATAAAGCTTTTGAAGGCATAAGTGACTATAAAAGAAGTTTTCTTCTCAATGAATGGTTTTTGCTTCACGTTTCCCGAGGTAAACATTCAATTATAATCTTTTATAACCCAAAATGTAAAAAAAATTCAACTTAAAATCAATTATGAGATTATATGATCATTTAAAGGCATAAATAAAGCTTTTGAAGGCATAAGTGACTATAAAAGAAGTTTTCTTCTCAATGAATGGTTTTTGCATCACGTTTCTCGAGGTAAACATTCAATTATAATCTGTTTTAACCCAAAATGTAAAAAAATTCAACTTAAAATAAGTTATAAGATTATATCATCATTTAAAAAAAGAAATAAAGCTTTTGATGGCATAAGTGACAATAAAATAAGTTTTCTTCTCAATGAATGCTATTTCCTTCACGTTTTCCAAGGTAAACATTCAATTATAATCTGTTTTACCTAAAAATGTAAAAAAATTCAACTTAAAATCAATTATGAGATTATATGATCATTTAAAGGCATAAATAAAGCTTTTGAAGGCATAAGTGACTATAAAAGAAGTTTTCTTCTCAATGAATGGTTTTTGCATCACGTTTCCCGAGGTAAACATTTAATTATAATCTGTTTTAACCCAAAACATAAAAGAATTCAACTTAAAATAAGTTATAAGATTATATAATCATTTAAAGGGAGAAATAAAGCTTTTGAAGGCATAAGTGACTATAAAAGAAGATTTCTTCTCAATGAATGGTTTTTGCATCACGTTTCCCGAGGTAAACATTCAATTATAATCTGTTTTAACCCAAAACGTAAAAAAATTCAACTTAAAATAAGTTATAAGATTATATAATCATTTAAAGGGAGAAATAAAGCTTTTGAAGGCATAAGTGACAATAAAAGAAGTTTTCTTCTCAATGAATGCTTTTTCCTTCACGTTTCCCAAGGTAAACATTCAATTATAATCTGTTTTACCTAAAAATGTAAAAAAATTCAACTTAAAATCAATTATGAGATTATATGATCATTTAAAGGGAGAAATAAAGCTTTTGAAGGCATAAATGACTATAAAAGAAGTTTTCTTCTCAATGAATGGTTTTTGCTTCACGTTTCCCGAGGTAAACATTCAATTATAATATGTTTTAACCCAAAATGTAAAAAAAATTCAACTTAAAATCAATTATGAGATTATATGATCATTTAAAGGCATAAATAAAGCTTTTGAAGGCATAAGTGACTATAAAAGAAATTTTCTTCTCAATGAATGGTTTTTGCATCACGTTTCTCGAGGTAAACATTCAATTATAATCTGTTTTAACCCAAAATGTAAAAAAATTCAACTTAAAATAAGTTATAAGATTATATAATCATTTAAAGGGAGAAATAAAGCTTTTGAAGGCATAAGTGACAATAAAAGAAGTTTTCTTCTCAATGAATGCTTTTTCCTTCACGTTTCCCGAGGTAAACATTCAATTATAATCTGTTTTACCAAAAAATGTAAAAAAATTCAACTTAAAATCAATTATGAGATTATATGATCATTTAAAGGCATAAATAAAGCTTTTGAAGGCATAAGTGACTATAAAAGAAGTTTTCTTCTCAATGAATTGTTTTTGCATCACGTTTCTCAAGGTAAACATTCAATTATAAGCTGTTTTAACCCAAAATGTAAAAAAATTCAACTTAAAATAGGTTATAAGATTATATAATCATTTAAAAGGAGAAATAAAGCTTTTGAAGGCATAAGTGACTATAAAAGAAGTTTTCTTCTCAATGAATGGTTTTTGCATCACGTTTCCCGAGGTAAACATTCAATTATAATCTGTTTTAACCCAAAACGTAAAAAAATTCAACTTAAAATAAGTTATAAGATTATATAATCATTTAAAGGGAGAAATAAAGCTTTTGAAGGCATAAGTGACTATAAAAGAAGTTTTCTTCTCAATGAATAGTTTTTGCTTCACGTTTCCCGAGGTAAACATTCAATTATAATCTTTTATAACCCAAAATGTAAAAAAAATTCAACTTAAAATCAATTATGAGATTATATGATCATTTAAAGGCATAAATAAAGCTTTTGAAGGCATGAGTGACTATAAAAGAAGTTTTCTTCTCAATGAATCGTTTTTGCATCACGTTTCTCGAGGTAAACATTCAATTATAATCTGTTTTAACCCAAAATGTAAAAAAATTCAACTTAAAATAAGTTATAAGATTATATAATCATTTAAAGGGAGAAATAAAGCTTTTGAAGGCATAAGTGACAATAAAAGAAGTTTTCTTCTCAATGAATGCTTTTTCCTTCACGTTTCCCAAGGTAAACATTCAATTATAATCTGTTTTACCTAAAAATGTAAAAAAATTCAACTTAAAATCAATTATGAGATTATATGATCATTTAAAGGGAGAAATAAAGCTTTTGAAGGCATAAATGACTATAAAATAAGTTTTCTTCTCAATGAATGGTTTTTGCTTCACGTTTCCCGAGGTAAACATTCAATTATAATATGTTTTAACCCAAAATGTAAAAAAAATTCAACTTAAAATCAATTATGAGATTATATGATCATTTAAAGGCATAAATAAAGCTTTTGAAGGCATAAGTGACTATAAAAGAAGTTTTCTTCTCAATGAATGATTTTTGCATCACGTTTCTCGAGGTAAACATTCAATTATAATCTGTTTTACCCAAAATGTAAAAAAATTCAACTTAAAATAAGTTATAAGATTATATCATCATTTAAAAAAAGAAATAAAGCTTTTGAAGGCATAAGTGACAATAAAAGAAGTTTTCTTCTCAATGAATGCTTTTTCCTTCATGTTTCCCAAGGTAAACATTCAATTATAATCTGTTTTACCCCGAAATCTAAAAAAATTCAACTTAAAATAAATTATAAGATTATATAATCATTTAAAGGGAGAAATAAAGCTTTTGACGGCATAAGTGACTATAAAAGAAGTTTTCTTCTCAATGAATGGTTTTTGCATCACGTTTCTCGAGGTAAACATTCAATTATAATCTGTTTTAACCCAAAATGTAAAAAAATTCAACTTAAAATAAGTTATAAGATTATATGATCATTTAAAGGCATAAATAAAGCTTTTGAAGGCATAAGTGACTACAAAAGAAGTTTTCTTCTCAATGAATGGTTTTTGCATCACGTTTCCCGAGGTAAACATTCAATTATAATCTGTTTTAACCCAAAACGTAAAAAAATTCAACTTAAAATAAGTTATAAGATTATATAATCATTTAAAGGGAGAAATAAAGCTTTTGAAGGCATAAGTGACTATAAAAGAAGTTTTCTTCTCAATGAATGCTTTTTCCTTCACGTTTCTCGAGGTAAACATTCAATTATAATCTGTTTTACCAAAAAATGTAAAAAAATTCAACTTAAAATCAATTATGAGATTATATGATCATTTAAAGGCATAAATAAAGCTTTTGAAGGCATAAGTGACTATAAAAGAAGTTTTCTTCTCAATGAATTGTTTTTGCATCACGTTTCTCGAGGTAAACATTCAATTATAATCTGTTTTAACCCAAAATGTAAAAAAATTCAACTTAAAATAGGTTATAAGATTATATAATCATTTAAAAGGAGAAATAAAGCTTTTGAAGGCATAAGTGACTATAAAAGAAGTTTTCTTCTCAATGAATGCTTTTTCCTTCACGTTTCCCAAGGTAAACATTCAATTATAATCTGTTTTACCTAAAAATGTAAAACAATTCAACTTAAAATCAATTATGAGATTATATGATCATTTAAAGGCAAAAATAAAGCTTTTGAAGGCATAAGTGACTATAAAAGAAGTTTTCTTCTCAATGAATGGTTTTTGCATCACGTTTCCCGAGGTAAACATTCAATTATAATCTGTTTTAACCCAAAACGTAAAAAAATTCAACTTAAAATAAGTTATAAGATTATATAATCATTTAAAGGGAGAAATAAAGCTTTTGAAGGCATAAGTGACTATAAAAGAAGTTTTCTTCTCAATGAATGCTTTTTCCTTCACGTTTCTCGAGGTAAACATTCAATTATAATCTGTTTTACCAAAAAATGTAAAAAAATTCAACTTAAAATCAATTATGAGATTATATGATCATTTAAAGGCATAAATAAAGCTTTTGAAGGCATAAGTGACTATAAAAGAAGTTTTCTTCTCAATGAATTGTTTTTGCATCACGTTTCTCGAGGTAAACATTCAATTATAATCTGTTTTAACCCAAAATGTAAAAAAATTCAACTTAAAATAGGTTATAAGATTATATAATCATTTAAAAGGAGAAATAAAGCTTTTGAAGGCATAAGTGACTATAAAAGAAGTTTTCTTCTCAATGAATGCTTTTTCCTTCACGTTTCTCGAGGTAAACATTCAATTATAATCTGTTTTACCAAAAAATGTAAAAAAATTCAACTTAAAATCAATTATGAGATTATATGATCATTTAAAGGCATAAATAAAGCTTTTGAAGGCATAAGTGACTATAAAAGAAGTTTTCTTCTCAATGAATTGTTTTTGCATCACGTTTCTCGAGGTAAACATTCAATTATAATCTGTTTTAACCCAAAATGTAAAAAAATTCAACTTAAAATAGGTTATAAGATTATATAATCATTTAAAAGGAGAAATAAAGCTTTTGAAGGCATAAGTGACTATAAAAGAAGTTTTCTTCTCAATGAATGCTTTTTCCTTCACGTTTCTCGAGGTAAACATTCAATTATAATCTGTTTTACCAAAAAATGTAAAAAAATTCAACTTAAAATCAATTATGAGATTATATGATCATTTAAAGGCATAAATAAAGCTTTTGAAGGCATAAGTGACTATAAAAGAAGTTTTCTTCTCAATGAATTGTTTTTGCATCACGTTTCTCAAGGTAAACATTCAATTATAAGCTGTTTTAACCCAAAATGTAAAAAAATTCAACTTAAAATAGGTTATAAGATTATATAATCATTTAAAAGGAGAAATAAAGCTTTTGAAGGCATAAGTGACTATAAAAGAAGTTTTCTTCTCAATGAATGGTTTTTGCATCACGTTTCCCGAGGTAAACATTCA
Organism: Theobroma cacao; assembly: GCF_053813885.1. Taxonomy (NCBI): domain Eukaryota; kingdom Viridiplantae; phylum Streptophyta; class Magnoliopsida; order Malvales; family Malvaceae; genus Theobroma; species Theobroma cacao. Next base: position 21,122,549 of record NC_142643.1, read on the forward strand.
ATTATAATCTGTTTTAACCCAAAACGTAAAAAAATTCAACTTAAAATAAGTTATAAGATTATATAATCATTTAAAGGGAGAAATAAAGCTTTTGAAGGCATAAGTGACTATAAAAGAAGTTTTCTTCTCAATGAATAGTTTTTGCTTCACGTTTCCCGAGGTAAACATTCAATTATAATCTTTTATAACCCAAAATGTAAAAAAAATTCAACTTAAAATCAATTATGAGATTATATGATCATTTAAAGGCATAAATAAAGCTTTTGAAGGCATGAGTGACTATAAAAGAAGTTTTCTTCTCAATGAATCGTTTTTGCATCACGTTTCTCGAGGTAAACATTCAATTATAATCTGTTTTAACCCAAAATGTAAAAAAATTCAACTTAAAATAAGTTATAAGATTATATAATCATTTAAAGGGAGAAATAAAGCTTTTGAAGGCATAAGTGACAATAAAAGAAGTTTTCTTCTCAATGAATGCTTTTTCCTTCACGTTTCCCAAGGTAAACATTCAATTATAATCTGTTTTACCTAAAAATGTAAAAAAATTCAACTTAAAATCAATTATGAGATTATATGATCATTTAAAGGGAGAAATAAAGCTTTTGAAGGCATAAATGACTATAAAATAAGTTTTCTTCTCAATGAATGGTTTTTGCTTCACGTTTCCCGAGGTAAACATTCAATTATAATATGTTTTAACCCAAAATGTAAAAAAAATTCAACTTAAAATCAATTATGAGATTATATGATCATTTAAAGGCATAAATAAAGCTTTTGAAGGCATAAGTGACTATAAAAGAAGTTTTCTTCTCAATGAATGATTTTTGCATCACGTTTCTCGAGGTAAACATTCAATTATAATCTGTTTTACCCAAAATGTAAAAAAATTCAACTTAAAATAAGTTATAAGATTATATCATCATTTAAAAAAAGAAATAAAGCTTTTGAAGGCATAAGTGACAATAAAAGAAGTTTTCTTCTCAATGAATGCTTTTTCCTTCATGTTTCCCAAGGTAAACATTCAATTATAATCTGTTTTACCCCGAAATCTAAAAAAATTCAACTTAAAATAAATTATAAGATTATATAATCATTTAAAGGGAGAAATAAAGCTTTTGACGGCATAAGTGACTATAAAAGAAGTTTTCTTCTCAATGAATGGTTTTTGCATCACGTTTCTCGAGGTAAACATTCAATTATAATCTGTTTTAACCCAAAATGTAAAAAAATTCAACTTAAAATAAGTTATAAGATTATATGATCATTTAAAGGCATAAATAAAGCTTTTGAAGGCATAAGTGACTACAAAAGAAGTTTTCTTCTCAATGAATGGTTTTTGCATCACGTTTCCCGAGGTAAACATTCAATTATAATCTGTTTTAACCCAAAACGTAAAAAAATTCAACTTAAAATAAGTTATAAGATTATATAATCATTTAAAGGGAGAAATAAAGCTTTTGAAGGCATAAGTGACTATAAAAGAAGTTTTCTTCTCAATGAATGCTTTTTCCTTCACGTTTCTCGAGGTAAACATTCAATTATAATCTGTTTTACCAAAAAATGTAAAAAAATTCAACTTAAAATCAATTATGAGATTATATGATCATTTAAAGGCATAAATAAAGCTTTTGAAGGCATAAGTGACTATAAAAGAAGTTTTCTTCTCAATGAATTGTTTTTGCATCACGTTTCTCGAGGTAAACATTCAATTATAATCTGTTTTAACCCAAAATGTAAAAAAATTCAACTTAAAATAGGTTATAAGATTATATAATCATTTAAAAGGAGAAATAAAGCTTTTGAAGGCATAAGTGACTATAAAAGAAGTTTTCTTCTCAATGAATGCTTTTTCCTTCACGTTTCCCAAGGTAAACATTCAATTATAATCTGTTTTACCTAAAAATGTAAAACAATTCAACTTAAAATCAATTATGAGATTATATGATCATTTAAAGGCAAAAATAAAGCTTTTGAAGGCATAAGTGACTATAAAAGAAGTTTTCTTCTCAATGAATGGTTTTTGCATCACGTTTCCCGAGGTAAACATTCAATTATAATCTGTTTTAACCCAAAACGTAAAAAAATTCAACTTAAAATAAGTTATAAGATTATATAATCATTTAAAGGGAGAAATAAAGCTTTTGAAGGCATAAGTGACTATAAAAGAAGTTTTCTTCTCAATGAATGCTTTTTCCTTCACGTTTCTCGAGGTAAACATTCAATTATAATCTGTTTTACCAAAAAATGTAAAAAAATTCAACTTAAAATCAATTATGAGATTATATGATCATTTAAAGGCATAAATAAAGCTTTTGAAGGCATAAGTGACTATAAAAGAAGTTTTCTTCTCAATGAATTGTTTTTGCATCACGTTTCTCGAGGTAAACATTCAATTATAATCTGTTTTAACCCAAAATGTAAAAAAATTCAACTTAAAATAGGTTATAAGATTATATAATCATTTAAAAGGAGAAATAAAGCTTTTGAAGGCATAAGTGACTATAAAAGAAGTTTTCTTCTCAATGAATGCTTTTTCCTTCACGTTTCTCGAGGTAAACATTCAATTATAATCTGTTTTACCAAAAAATGTAAAAAAATTCAACTTAAAATCAATTATGAGATTATATGATCATTTAAAGGCATAAATAAAGCTTTTGAAGGCATAAGTGACTATAAAAGAAGTTTTCTTCTCAATGAATTGTTTTTGCATCACGTTTCTCGAGGTAAACATTCAATTATAATCTGTTTTAACCCAAAATGTAAAAAAATTCAACTTAAAATAGGTTATAAGATTATATAATCATTTAAAAGGAGAAATAAAGCTTTTGAAGGCATAAGTGACTATAAAAGAAGTTTTCTTCTCAATGAATGCTTTTTCCTTCACGTTTCTCGAGGTAAACATTCAATTATAATCTGTTTTACCAAAAAATGTAAAAAAATTCAACTTAAAATCAATTATGAGATTATATGATCATTTAAAGGCATAAATAAAGCTTTTGAAGGCATAAGTGACTATAAAAGAAGTTTTCTTCTCAATGAATTGTTTTTGCATCACGTTTCTCAAGGTAAACATTCAATTATAAGCTGTTTTAACCCAAAATGTAAAAAAATTCAACTTAAAATAGGTTATAAGATTATATAATCATTTAAAAGGAGAAATAAAGCTTTTGAAGGCATAAGTGACTATAAAAGAAGTTTTCTTCTCAATGAATGGTTTTTGCATCACGTTTCCCGAGGTAAACATTCAATTATAATCTGTTTTAACCCAAAACGTAAAAAAATTCAACTTAAAATAAGTTATAAGATTATATAATCATTTAAAGGGAGAAATAAAGCTTTTGAAGGCATAAGTGACTATAAAAGAAGTTTTCTTCTCAATGAATAGTTTTTGCTTCACGTTTCCCGAGGTAAACATTCAATTATAATCTTTTATAACCCAAAATGTAAAAAAAATTCAACTTAAAATCAATTATGAGATTATATGATCATTTAAAGGCATAAATAAAGCTTTTGAAGGCATGAGTGACTATAAAAGAAGTTTTCTTCTCAATGAATCGTTTTTGCATCACGTTTCTCGAGGTAAACATTCAATTATAATCTGTTTTAACCCAAAATGTAAAAAAATTCAACTTAAAATAAGTTATAAGATTATATAATCATTTAAAGGGAGAAATAAAGCTTTTGAAGGCATAAGTGACAATAAAAGAAGTTTTCTTCTCAATGAATGCTTTTTCCTTCACGTTTCCCAAGGTAAACATTCAATTATAATCTGTTTTACCTAAAAATGTAAAAAAATTCAACTTAAAATCAATTATGAGATTATATGATCATTTAAAGGGAGAAATAAAGCTTTTGAAGGCATAAATGACTATAAAATAAGTTTTCTTCTCAATGAATGGTTTTTGCTTCACGTTTCCCGAGGTAAACATTCAATTATAATATGTTTTAACCCAAAATGTAAAAAAAATTCAACTTAAAATCAATTATGAGATTATATGATCATTTAAAGGCATAAATAAAGCTTTTGAAGGCATAAGTGACTATAAAAGAAGTTTTCTTCTCAATGAATGATTTTTGCATCACGTTTCTCGAGGTAAACATTCAATTATAATCTGTTTTACCCAAAATGTAAAAAAATTCAACTTAAAATAAGTTATAAGATTATATCATCATTTAAAAAAAGAAATAAAGCTTTTGAAGGCATAAGTGACAATAAAAGAAGTTTTCTTCTCAATGAATGCTTTTTCCTTCATGTTTCCCAAGGTAAACATTCAATTATAATCTGTTTTACCCCGAAATCTAAAAAAATTCAACTTAAAATAAATTATAAGATTATATAATCATTTAAAGGGAGAAATAAAGCTTTTGACGGCATAAGTGACTATAAAAGAAGTTTTCTTCTCAATGAATGGTTTTTGCATCACGTTTCTCGAGGTAAACATTCAATTATAATCTGTTTTAACCCAAAATGTAAAAAAATTCAACTTAAAATAAGTTATAAGATTATATGATCATTTAAAGGCATAAATAAAGCTTTTGAAGGCATAAGTGACTATAAAAGAAGTTTTCTTCTCAATGAATGGTTTTTGCATCACGTTTCCCGAGGTAAACATTCAATTATAATCTGTTTTAACCCAAAACGTAAAAAAATTCAACTTAAAATAAGTTATAAGATTATATAATCATTTAAAGGGAGAAATAAAGCTTTTGAAGGCATAAGTGACTATAAAAGAAGTTTTCTTCTCAATGAATGCTTTTTCCTTCACGTTTCTCGAGGTAAACATTCAATTATAATCTGTTTTACCAAAAAATGTAAAAAAATTCAACTTAAAATCAATTATGAGATTATATGATCATTTAAAGGCATAAATAAAGCTTTTGAAGGCATAAGTGACTATAAAAGAAGTTTTCTTCTCAATGAATTGTTTTTGCATCACGTTTCTCGAGGTAAACATTCAATTATAATCTGTTTTAACCCAAAATGTAAAAAAATTCAACTTAAAATAGGTTATAAGATTATATAATCATTTAAAAGGAGAAATAAAGCTTTTGAAGGCATAAGTGACTATAAAAGAAGTTTTCTTCTCAATGAATGCTTTTTCCTTCACGTTTCCCAAGGTAAACATTCAATTATAATCTGTTTTACCTAAAAATGTAAAACAATTCAACTTAAAATCAATTATGAGATTATATGATCATTTAAAGGCAAAAATAAAGCTTTTGAAGGCATAAGTGACTATAAAAGAAGTTTTCTTCTCAATGAATGGTTTTTGCATCACGTTTCCCGAGGTAAACATTCAATTATAATCTGTTTTAACCCAAAACGTAAAAAAATTCAACTTAAAATAAGTTATAAGATTATATAATCATTTAAAGGGAGAAATAAAGCTTTTGAAGGCATAAGTGACTATAAAAGAAGTTTTCTTCTCAATGAATGCTTTTTCCTTCACGTTTCTCGAGGTAAACATTCAATTATAATCTGTTTTACCAAAAAATGTAAAAAAATTCAACTTAAAATCAATTATGAGATTATATGATCATTTAAAGGCATAAATAAAGCTTTTGAAGGCATAAGTGACTATAAAAGAAGTTTTCTTCTCAATGAATTGTTTTTGCATCACGTTTCTCGAGGTAAACATTCAATTATAATCTGTTTTAACCCAAAATGTAAAAAAATTCAACTTAAAATAGGTTATAAGATTATATAATCATTTAAAAGGAGAAATAAAGCTTTTGAAGGCATAAGTGACTATAAAAGAAGTTTTCTTCTCAATGAATGCTTTTTCCTTCACGTTTCTCGAGGTAAACATTCAATTATAATCTGTTTTACCAAAAAATGTAAAAAAATTCAACTTAAAATCAATTATGAGATTATATGATCATTTAAAGGCATAAATAAAGCTTTTCAAGGCATAAGTGACTATAAAAGAAGTTTTCTTCTCAATGAATTGTTTTTGCATCACGTTTCTCGAGGTAAACATTCAATTATAATCTGTTTTAACCCAAAATGTAAAAAAATTCAACTTAAAATAGGTTATAAGATTATATAATCATTTAAAAGGAGAAATAAAGCTTTTGAAGGCATAAGTGACTATAAAAGAAGTTTTCTTCTCAATGAATGCTTTTTCCTTCACGTTTCTCGAGGTAAACATTCAATTATAATCTGTTTTACCAAAAAATGTAAAAAAATTCAACTTAAAATCAATTATGAGATTATATGATCATTTAAAGGCATAAATAAAGCTTTTGAAGGCATAAGTGACTATAAAAGAAGTTTTCTTCTCAATGAATTGTTTTTGCATCACGTTTCTCGAGGTAAACATTCAATTATAATCTGTTTTAACCCAAAATGTAAAAAAATTCAACTTAAAATAGGTTATAAGATTATATAATCATTTAAAAGGAGAAATAAAGCTTTTGAAGGCATAAGTGACTATAAAAGAAGTTTTCTTCTCAATGAATGGTTTTTGCTTCACGTTTCCCGAGGTACACATTCAATTGTAATCCGTTTTAACCCAAAACGTAAAAAAATTCAACTTAAAATAAGTTATAAGATTATATAATCATTTAAAGGGAGAAATAAAGCTTTTGAAGGCATAAGTGACTATAAAAGAAGTTTTCTTCTCAATGAATGCTTTTTCCTTCACGTTTCTCGAGGTAAACATTCAATTATAATCTGTTTTACCAAAAAATGTAAAAAAATTCAACTTAAAATCAATTATGAGATTATATGATCATTTAAAGGCATAAATAAAGCTTTTGAAGGCATAAGTGACTATAAAAGAAGTTTTCTTCTCAATGAATTGTTTTTGCATCACGTTTCTCGAGGTAAACATTCAATTATAATCTGTTTTAACCCAAAATGTAAAAAAATTCAACTTAAAATAGGTTATAAGATTATATAATCATTTAAAAGGAGAAATAAAGCTTTTGAAGGCATAAGTGACTATAAAAGAAGTTTTCTTCTCAATGAATGCTTTTTCCTTCACGTTTCCCAAGGTAAACATTCAATTATAATCTGTTTTACCTAAAAATGTAAAACAATTCAACTTAAAATCAATTATGAGATTATATGATCATTTAAAGGCAAAAATAAAGCTTTTGAAGGCATAAGTGACTATAAAAGAAGTTTTCTTCTCAATGAATGGTTTTTGCATCACGTTTCCCGAGGTAAACATTCAATTATAATCTGTTTTAACCCAAAACGTAAAAAAATTCAACTTAAAATAAGTTATAAGATTATATAATCATTTAAAGGGAGAAATAAAGCTTTTGAAGGCATAAGTGACTATAAAAGAAGTTTTCTTCTCAATGAATGCTTTTTCCTTCACGTTTCTCGAGGTAAACATTCAATTATAATCTGTTTTACCAAAAAATGTAAAAAAATTCAACTTAAAATCAATTATGAGATTATATGATCATTTAAAGGCATAAATAAAGCTTTTGAAGGCATAAGTGACTATAAAAGAAGTTTTCTTCTCAATGAATTGTTTTTGCATCACGTTTCTCGAGGTAAACATTCAATTATAATCTGTTTTAACCCAAAATGTAAAAAAATTCAACTTAAAATAGGTTATAAGATTATATAATCATTTAAAAGGAGAAATAAAGCTTTTGAAGGCATAAGTGACTATAAAAGAAGTTTTCTTCTCAATGAATGGTTTTTGCTTCACGTTTCCCGAGGTACACATTCAATTGTAATCCGTTTTAACCCAAAACGTAAAAAAATTCAACTTAAAATAAGTTATAAGATTATATAATCATTTAAAGGGAGAAATAAAGCTTTTGAAGGCATAAGTGACTATAAAAGAAGTTTTCTTCTCAATGAATGCTTTTTCCTTCACGTTTCTCGAGGTAAACATTCAATTATAATCTGTTTTACCAAAAAATGTAAAAAAATTCAACTTAAAATCAATTATGAGATTATATGATCATTTAAAGGCATAAATAAAGCTTTTGAAGGCATAAGTGACTATAAAAGAAGTTTTCTTCTCAATGAATTGTTTTTGCATCACGTTTCTCGAGGTAAACATTCAATTATAATCTGTTTTAACCCAAAATGTAAAAAAATTCAACTTAAAATAGGTTATAAGATTATATAATCATTTAAAAGGAGAAATAAAGCTTTTGAAGGCATAAGTGACTATAAAAGAAGTTTTCTTCTCAATGAATGCTTTTTCCTTCACGTTTCCCAAGGTAAACATTCAATTATAATCTGTTTTACCTAAAAATGTAAAACAATTCAACTTAAAATCAATTATGACATTATATGATCATTTAAAGGCAAAAATAAAGCTTTTGAAGGCATAAGTGACTATAAAAGAAGTTTTCTTCTCAATGAATGGTTTTTGCATCACGTTTCCCGAGGTAAACATTCAATTATAATCTGTTTTAACCCAAAACGTAAAAAAATTCAACTTAAAATAAGTTATAAGATTATATAATCATTTAAAGGGAGAAATAAAGCTTTTAAAGGCATAAGTGACTATAAAAGAAGTTTTCTTCTCAATGAATGCTTTTTCCTTCACGTTTCTCGAGGTAAACATTCAATTATAATCTGTTTTACCAAAAAATGTAAAAAAATTCAACTTAAAATCAATTATGAGATTATATGATCATTTAAAGGCATAAATAAAGCTTTTGAAGGCATAAGTGACTATAAAAGAAGTTTTCTTCTCAATGAATTGTTTTTGCATCACGTTTCTCGAGGTAAACATTCAATTATAATATGTTTTAACCCAAAATGTAAAAAAATTCAACTTAAAATAGGTTATAAGATTATATAATCATTTAAAAGGAGAAATAAAGCTTTTGAAGGCATAAGTGACTATAAAAGAAGTTTTCTTCTCAATGAATGCTTTTTCCTTCACGTTTCTCGAGGTAAACATTCAATTATAATCTGTTTTACCAAAAAATGTAAAAAAATTCAACTTAAAATCAATTATGAGATTATATGATCATTTAAAGGCATAAATAAAGCTTTTGAAGGCATAAGTGACTATAAAAGAAGTTTTCTTCTCAATGAATTGTTTTTGCATCACGTTTCTCGAGGTAAACATTCAATTATAATCTGTTTTAACCCAAAATGTAAAAAAATTCAACTTAAAATAGGTTATAAGATTATATAATCATTTAAAAGGAGAAATAAAGCTTTTGAAGGCATAAGTGACTATAAAAGAAGTTTTCTTCTCAATGAATGCTTTTTCCTTCACGTTTCTCGAGGTAAACATTCAATTATAATCTGTTTTACCAAAAAATGTAAAAAAATTCAACTTAAAATCAATTATGAGATTATATGATCATTTAAAGGCATAAATAAAGCTTTTGAAGGCATAAGTGACTATAAAAGAAGTTTTCTTCTCAATGAATTGTTTTTGCATCACGTTTCTCGAGGTAAACATTCAATTATAATCTGTTTTAACCCAAAATGTAAAAAAATTCAACTTAAAATAGGTTATAAGATTATATAATCATTTAAAAGGAGAAATAAAGCTTTTGAAGGCATAAGTGACTATAAAAGAAGTTTTCTTCTCAATGAATGCTTTTTCCTTCACGTTTCTCGAGGTAAACATTCAATTATAATCTGTTTTACCAAAAAATGTAAAAAAATTCAACTTAAAATCAATTATGAGATTATATGATCATTTAAAGGCATAAATAAAGCTTTTGAAGGCATAAGTGACTATAAAAGAAGTTTTCTTCTCAATGAATTGTTTTTGCATCACGTTTCTCGAGGTAAACATTCAATTATAATCTGTTTTAACCCAAAATGTAAAAAAATTCAACTTAAAATAGGTTATAAGATTATATAATCATTTAAAAGGAGAAATAAAGCTTTTGAAGGCATAAGTGACTATAAAAGAAGTTTTCTTCTCAATGAATGCTTTTTCCTTCACGTTTCTCGAGGTAAACATTCAATTATAATCTGTTTTACCAAAAAATGTAAAAAAATTCAACTTAAAATCAATTATGAGATTATATGATCATTTAAAGGCATAAATAAAGCTTTTGAAGGCATAAGTGACTATAAAAGAAGTTTTCTTCTCAATGAATTGTTTTTGCATCACGTTTCTCGAGGTAAACATTCAATTATAATCTGTTTTAACCCAAAATGTAAAAAAATTCAACTTAAAATAGGTTATAAGATTATATAATCATTTAAAAGGAGAAATAAAGCTTTTGAAGGCATAAGTGACTATAAAAGAAGTTTTCTTCTCAATGAATGGTTTTTGCTTCACGTTTCCCGAGGTACACATTCAATTGTAATCCGTTTTAACCCAAAACGTAAAAATATTCAACTTAAAATAAGTTATAAGATTATATAATCATTTAAAGGGAGAAATAAAGCTTTTGAAGGCATAAGTGACTATAAAAGAAGTTTTCTTCTCAATGAATGGTTTTTACTTCACGTTTCCCGAGGTAAACATTTAATTATAATATGTTTTAACCCAAAACGTAAAAAAAATTCAACTTAAAATCAATTATGAGATTATATGATCATTTAAAGGCATAAATAAAGCTTTTGAAGGCATGAGTGACTATAAAAGAAGTTTTCTTCTCAATGAATCGTTTTTGCATCACGTTTCTCGAGGTAAACATTCAATTATAATCTGTTTTAACCCAAAATGTAAAAAAATTCAACTTAAAATAAGTTATAAGATTATATAATCATTTAAAGGGAGAAATAAAGCTTTTGAAGGCATAAGTGACAATAAAAGAAGTTTTCTTCTCAATGAATGCTTTTTCCTTCACGTTTCCCAAGGTAAACATTCAATTATAATCTGTTTTACCTAAAAATGTAAAAAAATTCAACTTAAAATCAATTATGAGATTATATGATCATTTAAAGGCATAAATAAAGCTTTTGAAGGCATAAGTGACTATAAAAGAAGTTTTCTTCTCAATGAATGGTTTTTGCATCACGTTTCCCGAGGTAAACATTCAATTATAATCTGTTTTAACCCAAAACGTAAAAAAACTCAACTTAAAATAAGTTATAAGATTATATAATCATTTAAAGGGAGAAATAAAGCTTTTGAAGGCATAAGTGACTATAAAAGAAGTTTTCTTCTCAATGAATGGTTTTTGCTTCACGTTTCCCGAGGTAAACATTCAATTATAATCTTTTATAACCCAAAATGTAAAAAAAATTCAACTTAAAATCAATTATGAGATTATATGATCATTTAAAGGCATAAATAAAGCTTTTGAAGGCATAAGTGACTATAAAAGAAGTTTTCTTCTCAATGAATTGTTTTTGCATCACGTTTCTCGAGGTAAACATTCAATTATAATCTGTTTTAACCCAAAATGTAAAAAAATTCAACTTAAAATAGGTTATAAGATTATATAATCATTTAAAAGGAGAAATAAAGCTTTTGAAGGCATAAGTGACTATAAAAGAAGTTTTCTTCTCAATGAATGCTTTTTCCTTCACGTTTCCCAAGGTAAACATTCAATTATAATCTGTTTTACCTAAAAATGTAAAACAATTCAACTTAAAATCAATTATGAGATTATATGATCATTTAAAGGCATAAATAAAGCTTTTGAAGGCATAAGTGACTATAAAAGAAGTTTTCTTCTCAATGAATTGTTTTTGCATCACGTTTCTCGAGGTAAACATTCAATTATAATCTGTTTTAACCCAAAATGTAAAAAAATTCAACTTAAAATAGGTTATAAGATTATATAATCATTTAAAAGGAGAAATAAAGCTTTTGAAGGCATAAGTGACTATAAAAGAAGTTTTCTTCTCAATGAATGCTTTTTCCTTCACGTTTCTCGAGGTAAACATTCAATTATAATCTGTTTTACCAAAAAATGTAAAAAAATTCAACTTAAAATCAATTATGAGATTATATGATCATTTAAAGGCATAAATAAAGCTTTTGAAGGCATAAGTGACTATAAAAGAAATTTTCTTCTCAATGAATTGTTTTTGCATCACGTTTCTCGAGGTAAACATTCAATTATAATCTGTTTTAACCCAAAATGTAAAAAAATTCAACTTAAAATAGGTTATAAGATTATATAATCATTTAAAAGGAGAAATAAAGCTTTTGAAGGCATAAGTGACTATAAAAGAAGTTTTCTTCTCAATGAATGCTTTTTCCTTCACGTTTCTCGAGGTAAACATTCAATTATAATCTGTTTTACCAAAAAATGTAAAAAAATTCAACTTAAAATCAATTATGAGATTATATGATCATTTAAAGGCATAAATAAAGCTTTTGAAGGCATAAGTGACTATAAAAGAAGTTTTCTTCTCAATGAATTGTTTTTGCATCACGTTTCTCGAGGTAAACATTCAATTATAATCTGTTTTAACCCAAAATGTAAAAAAATTCAACTTAAAATAGGTTATAAGATTATATAATCATTTAAAAGGAGAAATAAAGCTTTTGAAGGCATAAGTGACTATAAAAGAAGTTTTCTTCTCAATGAATGGTTTTTGCTTCACGTTTCCCGAGGTACACATTCAATTGTAATCCGTTTTAACCCAAAACGTAAAAAAATTCAACTTAAAATAAGTTATAAGATTATATAATCATTTAAAGGGAGAAATAAAGCTTTTGAAGGCATAAGTGACTATAAAAGAAGTTTTCTTCTCAATGAATGGTTTTTACTTCGCGTTTCCCGAGGTAAACATTTAATTATAATATGTTTTAACCCAAAACGTAAAAAAAATTCAACTTAAAATCAATTATGAGATTATATGATCATTTAAAGGCATAAATAAAGCTTTTGAAGGCATGAGTGCTATAAAAGAAGTTTTCTTCTCAATGAATCGTTTTTGCATCACGTTTCTCGAGGTAAACATTCAATTATAATCTGTTTTAACCCAAAATGTAAAAAAATTCAACTTAAAATAAGTTATAAGATTATATAATCATTTAAAGGGAGAAATAAAGCTTTTGAAGGCATAAGTGACAATAAAAGAAGTTTTCTTCTCAATGAATGCTTTTTCCTTCACGTTTCCCAAGGTAAACATTCAATTATAATCTGTTTTACCTAAAAATGTAAAAAAATTCAACTTAAAATCAATTATGAGATTATATGATCATTTAAAGGCATAAATAAAGCTTTTGAAGGCATAAGTGACTATAAAAGAAGTTTTCTTCTCAATGAATGGTTTTTGCATCACGTTTCCCGAGGTAAACATTCAATTATAATCTGTTTTAACCCAAAACGTAAAAAAACTCAACTTAAAATAAGTTATAAGATTATATAATCATTTAAAGGGAGAAATAAAGCTTTTGAAGGCATAAGTGACTATAAAAGAAGTTTTCTTCTCAATGAATGCTTTTTCCTTCACGTTTCCCGAGGTAAACATTCAATTAGAATCTGTTTTACCAAAAAATGTAAAAAAATTCAACCTAAAATCAATTATGAGATTATATGATCATTTAAAGGCATAAATAAAGCTTTTGAAGGCATAAGTGACTATAAAAGAAGTTTTCTTCTCAATGAATTGTTTTTGCATCACGTTTCTCGAGGTAAACATTCAATTATAATCTGTTTTAACCCAAAATGTAAAAAAATTCAACTTAAAATAGGTTATAAGATTATATAATCATTTAAAAGAAGAAATAAAGCTTTTGAAGGCATAAGTGACTATAAAAGAAGTTTTCTTCTCAATGAATGCTTTTTCCTTCACGTTTCCCAAGGTAAACATTCAATTATAATCTGTTTTACCTAAAAATGTAAAACAATTCAACTTAAAATCAATTATGAGATTATATGATCATTTAAAGGCATAAATAAAGCTTTTGAAGGCATAAGTGACTATAAAAGAAGTTTTCTTCTCAATGAATGGTTTTTGCATCACGTTTCCCGAGGTAAACATTCAATTATAATCTGTTTTAACCCAAAACGTAAAAAAATTCAATTTAAAATAAGTTATAAGATTATATAATCATTTAAAGGGAGAAATAAAGCTTTTGAAGGCATAAGTGACTATAAAAGAAGTTTTCTTCTCAATGAATGGTTTTTGCTTCACGTTTCCCGAGGTAAACATTCAATTATAATCTTTTATAACCCAAAATGTAAAAAAAATTCAACTTAAAATCAATTATGAGATTATATGATCATTTAAAGGCATAAATAAAGCTTTTGAAGGCATAAGTGACTATAAAAGAAGTTTTCTTCTCAATGAATTGTTTTTGCATCACGTTTCTCGAGGTAAACATTCAATTATAATCTGTTTTAACCCAAAATGTAAAAAAATTCAACTTAAAATAGGTTATAAGATTATATAATCATTTAAAAGGAGAAATAAAGCTTTTGAAGGCATAAGTGACTATAAAAGAAGTTTTCTTCTCAATGAATGCTTTTTCCTTCACGTTTCCCAAGGTAAACATTCAATTATAATCTGTTTTACCTAAAAATGTAAAACAATTCAACTTAAAATCAATTATGAGATTATATGATCATTTGAAGGCATAAATAAAGCTTTTGAAGGCATAAGTGACTATAAAAGAAGTTTTCTTCTCAATGAATGGTTTTTGCATCACGTTTCCCGAGGTAAACATTCAATTATAATCTGTTTTAACCCAAAACGTAAAAAAACTCAACTTAAAATAAGTTATAAGATTATATAATCATTTAAAGGGAGAAATAAAGCTTTTGAAGGCATAAGTGACTATAAAAGAAGTTTTCTTCTCAATGAATGCTTTTTCCTTCACGTTTCCCGAGGTAAACATTCAATTATAATCTGTTTTACCAAAAAATGTAAAAAAATTCAACTTAAAATTAATTATGAGATTATATGATCATTTAAAGGCATAAATAAAGCTTTTGAAGGCATAAGTGACTATAAAAGAAGTTTTCTTCTCAATGAATTGTTTTTGCATCACGTTTCTCGAGGTAAACATTCAATTATAATCTGTTTTAACCCAAAATGTAAAAAAATTCAACTTAAAATAGGTTATAAGATTATATAATCATTTAAAAGAAGAAATAAAGCTTTTGAAGGCATAAGTGACTATAAAAGAAGTTTTCTTCTCAATGAATGCTTTTTCCTTCACGTTTCCCAAGGTAAACATTCAATTATAATCTGTTTTACCTAAAAATGTAAAAAAATTCAACTTAAAATCAATTATGAGATTATATGATCATTTAAAGGCATAAATAAAGCTTTTGAAGGCATAAGTGACTATAAAAGAAGTTTTCTTCTCAATGAATGGTTTTTGCATCACGTTTCCCGAGGTAAACATTCAATTATAATCTGTTTTAACCCAAAACGTAAAAAAATTCAATTTAAAATAAGTTATAAGATTATATAATCATTTAAAGGGAGAAATAAAGCTTTTGAAGGCATAAGTGACTATAAAAGAAGTTTTCTTCTCAATGAATGGTTTTTGCTTCACGTTTCCCGAGGTAAACATTCAATTATAATCTTTTATAACCCAAAATGTAAAAAAAATTCAACTTAAAATCAATTATGAGATTATATGATCATTTAAAGGCATAAATAAAGCTTTTGAAGGCATAAGTGACTATAAAAGAAGTTTTCTTCTCAATGAATTGTTTTTGCATCACGTTTCTCGAGGTAAACATTCAATTATAATCTGTTTTAACCCAAAATGTAAAAAAATTCAACTTAAAATAGGTTATAAGATTATATAATCATTTAAAAGGAGAAATAAAGCTTTTGAAGGCATAAGTGACTATAAAAGAAGTTTTCTTCTCAATGAATGCTTTTTCCTTCACGTTTCCCAAGGTAAACATTCAATTATAATCTGTTTTACCTAAAAATGTAAAACAATTCAACTTAAAATCAATTATGAGATTATATGATCATTTAAAGGCATAAATAAAGCTTTTGAAGGCATAAGTGACTATAAAAGAAGTTTTCTTCTCAATGAATGGTTTTTGCATCACGTTTCCCGAGGTAAACATTCAATTATAATCTGTTTTAACCCAAAACGTAAAAAAACTCAACTTAAAATAAGTTATAAGATTATATAATCATTTAAAGGGAGAAATAAAGCTTTTGAGGGCATAAGTGACTATAAAAGAAGTTTTCTTCTCAATGAATGCTTTTTCCTTCACGTTTCCCGAGGTAAACATTCAATTACAATCTGTTTTACCAAAAAATGTAAAAAAATTCAACTTAAAATCAATTATGAGATTATATGATCATTTAAAGGCATAAATAAAGCTTTTGAAGGCATAAGTGACTATAAAAGAAGTTTTCTTCTCAATGAATTGTTTTTGCATCACGTTTCTCGAGGTAAACATTCAATTATAATCTGTTTTAACCCAAAATGTAAAAAAATTCAACTTAAAATAGGTTATAAGATTATATAATCATTTAAAAGGAGAAATAAAGCTTTTGAAGGCATAAGTGACTATAAAAGAAGTTTTCTTCTCAATGAATGCTTTTTCCTTCACGTTTCCCAAGGTAAACATTCAATTATAATCTGTTTTACCTAAAAATGTAAAACAATTCAACTTAAAATCAATTATGAGATTATATGATCATTTAAAGGCAAAAATAAAGCTTTTGAAGGCATAAGTGACTATAAAAGAAGTTTTCTTCTCAATGAATGGTTTTTGCATCACGTTTCCCGAGGTAAACATTCAATTATAATCTGTTTTAACCCAAAACGTAAAAAAATTCAACTTAAAATAAGTTATAAGATTATATAATCATTTAAAGGGAGAAATAAAGCTTTTGAAGGCATAAGTGACTATAAAAGAAGTTTTCTTCTCAATGAATGGTTTTTGCTTCACGTTTCCCGAGGTAAACATTTAATTATAATATGTTTTAACCCAAAACGTAAAAAAAATTCAACTTAAAATCAATTATGAGATTATATGATCATTTAAAGGCATAAATAAAGCTTTTGAAGGCATAAGTGACTATAAAAGAAGTTTTCTTCTCAATGAATCGTTTTTGCATCACGTTTCTCGAGGTAAACATTCAATTATAATCTGTTTTAACCCAAAATGTAAAAAAATTCAACTTAAAATAAGTTATAAGATTATATAATCATTTAAAGGGAGAAATAAAGCTTTTGAAGGCATAAGTGACAATAAAAGAAGTTTTCTTCTCAATGAATGCTTTTTCCTTCACGTTTCCCAAGGTAAACATTCAATTATAATCTGTTTTACCTAAAAATGTAAAAAAATTGAAGTTAAAATCAATTATGAGATTATATGATCATTTAAAGGCATAAATAAAGCTTTTGAAGGCATAAGTGACTATAAAAGAAGTTTTCTTCTCAATGAATGGTTTTTGCATCACGTTTCCCGAGGTAAACATTCAATTATAATCTGTTTTAACCCAAAACGTAAAAAAATTCAATTTAAAATAAGTTATAAGATTATATAATCATTTAAAGGGAGAAATAAAGCTTTTGAAGGCATAAGTGACTATAAAAGAAGTTTTCTTCTCAATGAATGGTTTTTGCTTCACGTTTCCCGAGGTAAACATTCAATTATAATCTTTTATAACCCAAAATGTAAAAAAAATTCAACTTAAAATCAATTATGAGATTATATGATCATTTAAAGGCATAAATAAAGCTTTTGAAGGCATAAGTGACTATAAAAGAAGTTTTCTTCTCAATGAATTGTTTTTGCATCACGTTTCTCGAGGTAAACATTCAATTATAATCTGTTTTAACCCAAAATGTAAAAAAATTCAACTTAAAATAAGTTATAAGATTATATAATCATTTAAAGGGAGAAATAAAGCTTTTGAAGGCATAAGTGACAATAAAAGAAGTTTTCTTCTCAATGAATGGTTTTTGCATCACGTTTCCCGAGGTAAACATTCAATTATAATCTGTTTTAACCCAAAACGTAAAAAAATTCAACTTAAAATAAGTTATAAGATTATATAATCATTTAAAGGGAGAAATAAAGCTTTTGAAGGCATAAGTGACTATAAAAGAAGTTTTCTTCTCAATGAATGGTTTTTGCTTCACGTTTCCCGAGGTAAACATTTAATTATAATATGTTTTAACCCAAAACGTAAAAAAAATTCAACTTAAAATCAATTATGAGATTATATGATCATTTAAAGGCATAAATAAAGCTTTTGAAGGCATAAGTGACTATAAAAGAAGTTTTCTTCTCAATGAATCGTTTTTGCATCACGTTTCTCGAGGTAAACATTCAATTATAATCTGTTTTAACCCAAAATGTAAAAAAATTCAACTTAAAATAAGTTATAAGATTATATAATCATTTAAAGGGAGAAATAAAGCTTTTGAAGGCATAAGTGACAATAAAAGAAGTTTTCTTCTCAATGAATGCTTTTTCCTTCACGTTTCCCAAGGTAAACATTCAATTATAATCTGTTTTACCTAAAAATGTAAAAAAATTGAAGTTAAAATCAATTATGAGATTATATGATCATTTAAAGGCATAAATAAAGCTTTTGAAGGCATAAGTGACTATAAAAGAAGTTTTCTTCTCAATGAATGGTTTTTGCATCACGTTTCCCGAGGTAAACATTCAATTATAATCTGTTTTAACCCAAAACGTAAAAAAATTCAACTTAAAATAAGTTATAAGATTATATAATCATTTAAAGGGAGAAATAAAGCTTTTGAAGGCATAAGTGACTATAAAAGAAGTTTTCTTCTCAATGAATGGTTTTTGCATCACGTTTCCCGAGGTAAACATTCAATTATAATCTTTTATAACCCAAAATGTAAAAAAAATTCAACTAAAAATCAATTATGAGATTATATGATCATTTAAAGGCATAAATAAAGCTTTTGAAGGCATAAGTGACTATAAAAGAAGTTTTCTTCTCAATGAATTGTTTTTGCATCACCTTTCTCGAGGTAAACATTCAATTATAATCTGTTTTAACCCAAAATGTAAAAAAATTCAACTTAAAATAGGTTATAAGATTATATAATCATTTAAAAGGAGAAATAAAGCTTTTGAAGGCATAAGTGACTATAAAAGAAGTTTTCTTCTCAATGAATGGTTTTTGCTTCACGTTTCCCAAGGTAAACATTCAATTGTAATCCGTTTTAACCCAAAACGTAAAAAAATTCAACTTAAAATAAGTTATAAGATTATATAATCATTTAAAGGGAGAAATAAAGCTTTTGAAGGCATAAGTGACTATAAAAGAAGTTTTCTTCTCAATGAATGGTTTTTGCTTCACGTTTCCCGAGGTAAACATTTAATTATAATATGTTTTAACCCAAAACGTAAAAAAAATTCAACTTAAAATCAATTATGAGATTATATGATCATTTAAAGGCATAAATAAAGCTTTTGAAGGCATAAGTGACTATAAAAGAAGTTTTCTTCTCAAAGAATCGTTTTTGCATCACGTTTCTCGAGGTAAACATTCAATTATAATCTGTTTTAACCCAAAATGTAAAAAAATTCAACTTAAAATAAGTTATAAGATTATATAATCATTTAAAGGGAGAAATAAAGCTTTTGAAGGCATAAGTGACAATAAAAGAAGTTTTCTTCTCAATGAATGCTTTTTCCTTCACGTTTCCCAAGGTAAACATTCAATTATAATCTGTTTTACCTAAAAATGTAAAAAATTCAACTTAAAATCAATTATGAGATTATATGATCATTTAAAGGGAGAAATAAAGCTTTTGAAGGCATAAATGACTATAAAAGAAGTTTTCTTCTCAATGAATGGTTTTTGCTTCACGTTTCCCGAGGTAAACATTCAATTATAATATGTTTTAACCCAAAATGTAAAAAAAATTCAACTTAAAATCAATTATGAGATTATATGATCATTTAAAGGCATAAATAAAGCTTTTGAAGGCATAAGTGACTATAAAAGAAGTTTTCTTCTCAATGAATAGTTTTTGCATCACGTTTCCCGAGGTAAACATTCAATTATAATCTGTTTTAACCCAAAAGGTAAAAAAATTCAACTTAAAATAAGTTATAAGATTATATAATCATTTAAAGGGAGAAATAAAGCTTTTGAAGGCATAAGTGACTATAAAAGAAGTTTTCTTCTCGATGAATGGTTTTTGCTTCACGTCTCCCGAGGTAAACATTCAATTATAATCTGTTTTAACCCAAAATGTAAAAAAATTCAACTTAAAATAAGTTCTAAGATTATATATTCATTTAAAAAAAGAAATAAAGCTTTTGAAGGCATAAGTGATTATAAAAGAAGTTTTCTTCTCAATGAATGGTTTTTGCATCACGTTTCCCGAGGTAAACATTCAATTATAATCTGTTTTAACCCAAAACGTAAAAAAATTCAACTTAAAATAAGTTATAAGATTATATAATCATTTAAAGGGAGAAATAAAGCTTTTGAAGGCATAAGTGACTATAAAAGAAGTTTTCTTCTCAATGAATGGTTTTTGCATCACGTTTCCCGAGGTAAACATTCAATTATAATCTTTTATAACCCAAAATGTAAAAAAAATTCAACTAAAAATCAATTATGAGATTATATGATCATTTAAAGGCAGAAATAAAGCTTTTGAAGGCATAAGTGACTATAAAAGAAGTTTTCTTCTCAATGAATTGTTTTTGCATCACGTTTCTCGAGGTAAACATTCAATTATAATCTGTTTTAACCCAAAATATAAAAAAATTCAACTTAAAATAGGTTATAAGATTATATAATCATTTAAAAGGAGAAATAAAGCTTTTGAAGGCATAAGTGACTATAAAAGAAGTTTTCTTCTCAATGAATGGTTTTTGCTTCACGTTTCCCGAGGTAAACATTTAATTATAATCTGTTTTAACCCAAAACGTAAAAAAAATTCAACTTAAAATCAATTATGAGATTATATGATCATTTAAAGGCATAAATAAAGCTTTTGAAGGCATAATTGACTATAAAAGAAGTTTTCTTCTCAATGAATCGTTTTTGCATCACGTTTCTCGAGGTAAACATTCAATTATAATCTGTTTTAACCCAAAATGTAAAAAAATTCAACTTAAAATAAGTTATAAGATTATATAATCATTTAAAGGGAGAAATAAAGCTTTTGAAGGCAGAAGTGACAATAAAAGAAGTTTTCTTCTCAATGAATGCTTTTTCCTTCACGTTTCCCGAGGTAAACATTCAATTATAATCTGTTTTACCAAAAAATGTAAAAAAATTCAACTTAAAATCAATTATGAGATTATATGATCATTTAAAGGCATAAATAAAGCTTTTGAAGGCATAAGTGACTATAAAAGAAGTTTTCTTCTCAATAAATTGTTTTTGCATCACGTTTCTCAAGGTAAACATTCAATTATAAGCTGTTTTAACCCAAAATGTAAAAAAATTCAACTTAAAATAGGTTATAAGATTATATAATCATTTAAAAGGAGAAATAAAGCTTTTGAAGGCATAAGTGACTATAAAAGAAGTTTTCTTCTCAATGAATGGTTTTTGCTTCACGTTTCCCGAGGTAAACATTCAATTATAATCTGTTTTAACCCAAAACGTAAAAAAATTCAACTTAAAATAAGTTATAAGATTATATAATCATTTAAAGGGAGAAATAAAGCTTTTGAAGGCATAAGTGACTATAAAAGAAGTTTTCTTCTCAATGAATGGTTTTTGCTTCACGTTTCCCGAGGTAAACATTCAATTATAATATTTTATAACCCAAAATGTAAAAAAAATTCAACTTAAAATCAATTATGAGATTATATGATCATTTAAAGGCATAAATAAAGCTTTTGAAGGCATAAGTGACTATAAAAGAAGTTTTCTTCTCAATGAATGGTTTTTGCATCACGTTTCTCGAGGTAAACATTCAATTATAATCTGTTTTAACCCAAAATGTAAAAAAATTCAACTTAAAATAAGTTATAAGATTATATCATCATTTAAAAAAAGAAATAAAGCTTTTGAAGGCATAAGTGACAATAAAATAAGTTTTCTTCTCAATGAATGCTATTTCCTTCACGTTTTCCAAGGTAAACATTCAATTATAATCTGTTTTACCTAAAAATGTAAAAAAATTCAACTTAAAATCAATTATGAGATTATATGATCATTTAAAGGCATAAATAAAGCTTTTGAAGGCATAAGTGACTATAAAAGAAGTTTTCTTCTCAATGAATGGTTTTTGCATCACGTTTCCCGAGGTAAACATTTAATTATAATCTGTTTTAACCCAAAACATAAAAAAATTCAACTTAAAATAAGTTATAAGATTATATAATCATTTAAAGGGAGAAATAAAGCTTTTGAAGGCATAAGTGACTATAAAAGAAGATTTCTTCTCAATGAATGGTTTTTGCATCACGTTTCCCGAGGTAAACATTCAATTATAATCTGTTTTAACCCAAAACGTAAAAAAATTCAACTTAAAATAAGTTATAAGATTATATAATCATTTAAAGGGAGAAATAAAGCTTTTGAAGGCATAAGTGACAATAAAAGAAGTTTTCTTCTCAATGAATGCTTTTTCCTTCACGTTTCCCAAGGTAAACATTCAATTATAATCTGTTTTACCTAAAAATGTAAAAAAATTCAACTTAAAATCAATTATGAGATTATATGATCATTTAAAGGGAGAAATAAAGCTTTTGAAGGCATAAATGACTATAAAAGAAGTTTTCTTCTCAATGAATGGTTTTTGCTTCACGTTTCCCGAGGTAAACATTCAATTATAATATGTTTTAACCCAAAATGTAAAAAAAATTCAACTTAAAATCAATTATGAGATTATATGATCATTTAAAGGCATAAATAAAGCTTTTGAAGGCATAAGTGACTATAAAAGAAGTTTTCTTCTCAATGAATGGTTTTTGCATCACGTTTCTCGAGGTAAACATTCAATTATAATCTGTTTTAACCCAAAATGTAAAAAAATTCAACTTAAAATAAGTTATAAGATTATATAATCATTTAAAGGGAGAAATAAAGCTTTTGAAGGCATAAGTGACAATAAAAGAAGTTTTCTTCTCAATGAATGCTTTTTCCTTCACGTTTCCCGAGGTAAACATTCAATTATAATCTGTTTTACCAAAAAATGTAAAAAAATTCAACTTAAAATCAATTATGAGATTATATGATCATTTAAAGGCATAAATAAAGCTTTTGAAGGCATAAGTGACTATAAAAGAAGTTTTCTTCTCAATGAATTGTTTTTGCATCACGTTTCTCAAGGTAAACATTCAATTATAAGCTGTTTTAACCCAAAATGTAAAAAAATTGAACTTGAAATAGGTTATAAGATTATATAATCATTTAAAAGGAGAAATAAAGCTTTTGAAGGCATAAGTGACTATAAAAGAAGTTTTCTTCTCAATGAATGGTTTTTGCTTCACGTTTCCCAAGGTAAACATTCAATTATAATCTGTTTTAACCCAAAACGTAAAAAAATTCAACTTAAAATAAGTTATAAGATTATATAATCATTTAAAGGGAGAAATAAAGCTTTTGAAGGCATAAGTGACTATAAAAGAAGTTTTCTTCTCAATGAATGGTTTTTGCTTCACGTTTCCCGAGGTAAACATTCAATTATAATCTTTTATAACCCAAAATGTAAAAAAAATTCAACTTAAAATCAATTATGAGATTATATGATCATTTAAAGGCATAAATAAAGCTTTTGAAGGCATAAGTGACTATAAAAGAAGTTTTCTTCTCAATGAATGGTTTTTGCATCACGTTTCTCGTGGTAAACATTCAATTATAATCTGTTTTAACCCAAAATGTAAAAAAATTCAACTTAAAATAAGTTATAAGATTATATAATCATTTAAAGGGAGAAATAAAGCTTTTGAAGGCATAAGTGACAATAAAATAAGTTTTCTTCTCAATGAATGCTTTTTCCTTCACGTTTTCCAAGGTAAACATTCAATTATAATCTGTTTTACCTAAAAATGTAAAAAAATTCAACTTAAAATCAATTATGAGATTATATGATCATTTAAAGGCATAAATAAAGCTTTTGAAGGCATAAGTGACTATAAAAGAAGTTTTCTTCTCAATGAATGGTTTTTGCATCACGTTTCCCGAGGTAAACATTGAATTATAATCTGTTTTAACCCAAAACATAAAAAAATTCAACTTAAAATAAGTTATAAGATTATATAATCATTTAAAGGGAGAAATAAAGCTTTTGAAGGCATAAGTGACTATAAAAGAAGATTTCTTCTAAATGAATCGTTTTTGCATCACGTTTCCCGAGGTAAACATTCAATTATAATCTGTTTTAACCCAAAACGTAAAAAAATTCAACTTAAAATAAGTTTTAAGATTATATAATCATTTAAAGGGAGAAATAAAGCTTTTGAAGGCATAAGTGACAATAAAAGAAGTTTTCTTCTCAATGAATGCTTTTTCCTTCACGTTTCCCAAGGTAAACATTCAATTATAATCTGTTTTACCTAAAAATGTAAAAAAATTCAACTTAAAATCAATTATGAGATTATATGATCATTTAAAGGGAGAAATAAAGCTTTTGAAGGCATAAATGACTATAAAAGAAGTTTTCTTCTCAATGAATGGTTTTTGCTTCACGTTTCCCGAGGTAAACATTCAATTATAATATGTTTTAACCCAAAATGTAAAAAAAATTCAACTTAAAATCAATTATGAGATTATATGATCATTTAAAGGCATAAATAAAGCTTTTGAAGGCATAAGTGACTATAAAAGAAGTTTTCTTCTCAATGAATGGTTTTTGCATCACGTTTCTCGAGGTAAACATTCAATTATAATCTGTTTTAACCCAAAATGTAAAAAAATTCAACTTAAAATAAGTTATAAGATTATATAATCATTTAAAGGGAGAAATAAAGCTTTTGAAGGCATAAGTGACAATAAAAGAAGTTTTCTTCTCAATGAATGCTTTTTCCTTCACGTTTCCCAAGGTAAACATTCAATTATAATCTGTTTTACCTAAAAATGTAAAAAAATTGAAGTTAAAATCAATTATGAGATTATATGATCATTTAAAGGCATAAATAAAGCTTTTGAAGGCATAAGTGACTATAAAAGAAGTTTTCTTCTCAATGAATGGTTTTTGCATCACGTTTCCCGAGGTAAACATTCAATTATAATCTGTTTTAACCCAAAACGTAAAAAAATTCAATTTAAAATAAGTTATAAGATTATATAATCATTTAAAGGGAGAAATAAAGCTTTTGAAGGCATAAGTGACTATAAAAGAAGTTTTCTTCTCAATGAATGCTTTTTCCTTCACGTTTCCCAAGGTAAACATTCAATTATAATCTGTTTTACCTAAAAATGTAAAAAAATTGAAGTTAAAATCAATTATGAGATTATATGATCATTTAAAGGCATAAATAAAGCTTTTGAAGGCATAAGTGACTATAAAAGAAGTTTTCTTCTCAATGAATGGTTTTTGCATCACGTTTCCCGAGGTAAACATTCAATTATAATCTGTTTTAACCCAAAACGTAAAAAAATTCAATTTAAAATAAGTTATAAGATTATATAATCATTTAAAGGGAGAAATAAAGCTTTTGAAGGCATAAGTGACTATAAAAGAAGTTTTCTTCTCAATGAATGGTTTTTGCTTCACGTTTCCCGAGGTAAACATTCAATTATAATCTTTTATAACCCAAAATGTAAAAAAAATTCAACTTAAAATCAATTATGAGATTATATGATCATTTAAAGGCATAAATAAAGCTTTTGAAGGCATAAGTGACTATAAAAGAAGTTTTCTTCTCAATGAATTGTTTTTGCATCACGTTTCTCGAGGTAAACATTCAATTATAATCTGTTTTAACCCAAAATGTAAAAAAATTCAACTTAAAATAAGTTATAAGATTATATAATCATTTAAAGGGAGAAATAAAGCTTTTGAAGGCATAAGTGACAATAAAAGAAGTTTTCTTCTCAATGAATGGTTTTTGCATCACGTTTCCCGAGGTAAACATTCAATTATAATCTGTTTTAACCCAAAACGTAAAAAAATTCAACTTAAAATAAGTTATAAGATTATATAATCATTTAAAGGGAGAAATAAAGCTTTTGAAGGCATAAGTGACTATAAAAGAAGTTTTCTTCTCAATGAATGGTTTTTGCTTCACGTTTCCCGAGGTAAACATTTAATTATAATATGTTTTAACCCAAAACGTAAAAAAAATTCAACTTAAAATCAATTATGAGATTATATGATCATTTAAAGGCATAAATAAAGCTTTTGAAGGCATAAGTGACTATAAAAGAAGTTTTCTTCTCAATGAATCGTTTTTGCATCACGTTTCTCGAGGTAAACATTCAATTATAATCTGTTTTAACCCAAAATGTAAAAAAATTCAACTTAAAATAAGTTATAAGATTATATAATCATTTAAAGGGAGAAATAAAGCTTTTGAAGGCATAAGTGACAATAAAAGAAGTTTTCTTCTCAATGAATGCTTTTTCCTTCACGTTTCCCAAGGTAAACATTCAATTATAATCTGTTTTACCTAAAAATGTAAAAAAATTGAAGTTAAAATCAATTATGAGATTATATGATCATTTAAAGGCATAAATAAAGCTTTTGAAGGCATAAGTGACTATAAAAGAAGTTTTCTTCTCAATGAATGGTTTTTGCATCACGTTTCCCGAGGTAAACATTCAATTATAATCTGTTTTAACCCAAAACGTAAAAAAATTCAACTTAAAATAAGTTATAAGATTATATAATCATTTAAAGGGAGAAATAAAGCTTTTGAAGGCATAAGTGACTATAAAAGAAGTTTTCTTCTCAATGAATGGTTTTTGCATCACGTTTCCCGAGGTAAACATTCAATTATAATCTTTTATAACCCAAAATGTAAAAAAAATTCAACTAAAAATCAATTATGAGATTATATGATCATTTAAAGGCATAAATAAAGCTTTTGAAGGCATAAGTGACTATAAAAGAAGTTTTCTTCTCAATGAATTGTTTTTGCATCACGTTTCTCGAGGTAAACATTCAATTATAATCTGTTTTAACCCAAAATGTAAAAAAATTCAACTTAAAATAGGTTATAAGATTATATAATCATTTAAAAGGAGAAATAAAGCTTTTGAAGGCATAAGTGACTATAAAAGAAGTTTTCTTCTCAATGAATGGTTTTTGCTTCACGTTTCCCAAGGTAAACATTCAATTGTAATCCGTTTTAACCCAAAACGTAAAAAAATTCAACTTAAAATAAGTTATAAGATTATATAATCATTTAAAGGGAGAAATAAAGCTTTTGAAGGCATAAGTGACTATAAAAGAAGTTTTCTTCTCAATGAATGGTTTTTGCTTCACGTTTCCCGAGGTAAACATTTAATTATAATATGTTTTAACCCAAAACGTAAAAAAAATTCAACTTAAAATCAATTATGAGATTATATGATCATTTAAAGGCATAAATAAAGCTTTTGAAGGCATAAGTGACTATAAAAGAAGTTTTCTTCTCAAAGAATCGTTTTTGCATCACGTTTCTCGAGGTAAACATTCAATTATAATCTGTTTTAACCCAAAATGTAAAAAAATTCAACTTAAAATAAGTTATAAGATTATATAATCATTTAAAGGGAGAAATAAAGCTTTTGAAGGCATAAGTGACAATAAAAGAAGTTTTCTTCTCAATGAATGCTTTTTCCTTCACGTTTCCCAAGGTAAACATTCAATTATAATCTGTTTTACCTAAAAATGTAAAAAATTCAACTTAAAATCAATTATGAGATTATATGATCATTTAAAGGGAGAAATAAAGCTTTTGAAGGCATAAATGACTATAAAAGAAGTTTTCTTCTCAATGAATGGTTTTTGCTTCACGTTTCCCGAGGTAAACATTCAATTATAATATGTTTTAACCCAAAATGTAAAAAAAATTCAACTTAAAATCAATTATGAGATTATATGATCATTTAAAGGCATAAATAAAGCTTTTGAAGGCATAAGTGACTATAAAAGAAGTTTTCTTCTCAATGAATAGTTTTTGCATCACGTTTCCCGAGGTAAACATTCAATTATAATCTGTTTTAACCCAAAAGGTAAAAAAATTCAACTTAAAATAAGTTATAAGATTATATAATCATTTAAAGGGAGAAATAAAGCTTTTGAAGGCATAAGTGACTATAAAAGAAGTTTTCTTCTCGATGAATGGTTTTTGCTTCACGTCTCCCGAGGTAAACATTCAATTATAATCTGTTTTAACCCAAAATGTAAAAAAATTCAACTTAAAATAAGTTCTAAGATTATATATTCATTTAAAAAAAGAAATAAAGCTTTTGAAGGCATAAGTGATTATAAAAGAAGTTTTCTTCTCAATGAATGGTTTTTGCATCACGTTTCCCGAGGTAAACATTCAATTATAATCTGTTTTAACCCAAAACGTAAAAAAATTCAACTTAAAATAAGTTATAAGATTATATAATCATTTAAAGGGAGAAATAAAGCTTTTGAAGGCATAAGTGACTATAAAAGAAGTTTTCTTCTCAATGAATGGTTTTTGCATCACGTTTCCCGAGGTAAACATTCAATTATAATCTTTTATAACCCAAAATGTAAAAAAAATTCAACTAAAAATCAATTATGAGATTATATGATCATTTAAAGGCAGAAATAAAGCTTTTGAAGGCATAAGTGACTATAAAAGAAGTTTTCTTCTCAATGAATTGTTTTTGCATCACGTTTCTCGAGGTAAACATTCAATTATAATCTGTTTTAACCCAAAATATAAAAAAATTCAACTTAAAATAGGTTATAAGATTATATAATCATTTAAAAGGAGAAATAAAGCTTTTGAAGGCATAAGTGACTATAAAAGAAGTTTTCTTCTCAATGAATGGTTTTTGCTTCACGTTTCCCGAGGTAAACATTTAATTATAATCTGTTTTAACCCAAAACGTAAAAAAAATTCAACTTAAAATCAATTATGAGATTATATGATCATTTAAAGGCATAAATAAAGCTTTTGAAGGCATAATTGACTATAAAAGAAGTTTTCTTCTCAATGAATCGTTTTTGCATCACGTTTCTCGAGGTAAACATTCAATTATAATCTGTTTTAACCCAAAATGTAAAAAAATTCAACTTAAAATAAGTTATAAGATTATATAATCATTTAAAGGGAGAAATAAAGCTTTTGAAGGCAGAAGTGACAATAAAAGAAGTTTTCTTCTCAATGAATGCTTTTTCCTTCACGTTTCCCGAGGTAAACATTCAATTATAATCTGTTTTACCAAAAAATGTAAAAAAATTCAACTTAAAATCAATTATGAGATTATATGATCATTTAAAGGCATAAATAAAGCTTTTGAAGGCATAAGTGACTATAAAAGAAGTTTTCTTCTCAATAAATTGTTTTTGCATCACGTTTCTCAAGGTAAACATTCAATTATAAGCTGTTTTAACCCAAAATGTAAAAAAATTCAACTTAAAATAGGTTATAAGATTATATAATCATTTAAAAGGAGAAATAAAGCTTTTGAAGGCATAAGTGACTATAAAAGAAGTTTTCTTCTCAATGAATGGTTTTTGCTTCACGTTTCCCGAGGTAAACATTCAATTATAATCTGTTTTAACCCAAAACGTAAAAAAATTCAACTTAAAATAAGTTATAAGATTATATAATCATTTAAAGGGAGAAATAAAGCTTTTGAAGGCATAAGTGACTATAAAAGAAGTTTTCTTCTCAATGAATGGTTTTTGCTTCACGTTTCCCGAGGTAAACATTCAATTATAATATTTTATAACCCAAAATGTAAAAAAAATTCAACTTAAAATCAATTATGAGATTATATGATCATTTAAAGGCATAAATAAAGCTTTTGAAGGCATAAGTGACTATAAAAGAAGTTTTCTTCTCAATGAATGGTTTTTGCATCACGTTTCTCGAGGTAAACATTCAATTATAATCTGTTTTAACCCAAAATGTAAAAAAATTCAACTTAAAATAAGTTATAAGATTATATCATCATTTAAAAAAAGAAATAAAGCTTTTGAAGGCATAAGTGACAATAAAATAAGTTTTCTTCTCAATGAATGCTATTTCCTTCACGTTTTCCAAGGTAAACATTCAATTATAATCTGTTTTACCTAAAAATGTAAAAAAATTCAACTTAAAATCAATTATGAGATTATATGATCATTTAAAGGCATAAATAAAGCTTTTGAAGGCATAAGTGACTATAAAAGAAGTTTTCTTCTCAATGAATGGTTTTTGCATCACGTTTCCCGAGGTAAACATTTAATTATAATCTGTTTTAACCCAAAACATAAAAAAATTCAACTTAAAATAAGTTATAAGATTATATAATCATTTAAAGGGAGAAATAAAGCTTTTGAAGGCATAAGTGACTATAAAAGAAGATTTCTTCTCAATGAATGGTTTTTGCATCACGTTTCCCGAGGTAAACATTCAATTATAATCTGTTTTAACCCAAAACGTAAAAAAATTCAACTTAAAATAAGTTA
Organism: Theobroma cacao; assembly: GCF_053813885.1. Lineage (NCBI taxonomy): Eukaryota > Viridiplantae > Streptophyta > Magnoliopsida > Malvales > Malvaceae > Theobroma > Theobroma cacao. Next base: position 21,152,893 of record NC_142643.1, read on the forward strand.
TAAGATTATATAATCATTTAAAGGGAGAAATAAAGCTTTTGAAGGCATAAGTGACAATAAAAGAAGTTTTCTTCTCAATGAATGCTTTTTCCTTCACGTTTCCCAAGGTAAACATTCAATTATAATCTGTTTTACCTAAAAATGTAAAAAAATTCAACTTAAAATCAATTATGAGATTATATGATCATTTAAAGGGAGAAATAAAGCTTTTGAAGGCATAAATGACTATAAAAGAAGTTTTCTTCTCAATGAATGGTTTTTGCTTCACGTTTCCCGAGGTAAACATTCAATTATAATATGTTTTAACCCAAAATGTAAAAAAAATTCAACTTAAAATCAATTATGAGATTATATGATCATTTAAAGGCATAAATAAAGCTTTTGAAGGCATAAGTGACTATAAAAGAAGTTTTCTTCTCAATGAATGGTTTTTGCATCACGTTTCTCGAGGTAAACATTCAATTATAATCTGTTTTAACCCAAAATGTAAAAAAATTCAACTTAAAATAAGTTATAAGATTATATAATCATTTAAAGGGAGAAATAAAGCTTTTGAAGGCATAAGTGACAATAAAAGAAGTTTTCTTCTCAATGAATGCTTTTTCCTTCACGTTTCCCGAGGTAAACATTCAATTATAATCTGTTTTACCAAAAAATGTAAAAAAATTCAACTTAAAATCAATTATGAGATTATATGATCATTTAAAGGCATAAATAAAGCTTTTGAAGGCATAAGTGACTATAAAAGAAGTTTTCTTCTCAATGAATTGTTTTTGCATCACGTTTCTCAAGGTAAACATTCAATTATAAGCTGTTTTAACCCAAAATGTAAAAAAATTGAACTTGAAATAGGTTATAAGATTATATAATCATTTAAAAGGAGAAATAAAGCTTTTGAAGGCATAAGTGACTATAAAAGAAGTTTTCTTCTCAATGAATGGTTTTTGCTTCACGTTTCCCAAGGTAAACATTCAATTATAATCTGTTTTAACCCAAAACGTAAAAAAATTCAACTTAAAATAAGTTATAAGATTATATAATCATTTAAAGGGAGAAATAAAGCTTTTGAAGGCATAAGTGACTATAAAAGAAGTTTTCTTCTCAATGAATGGTTTTTGCTTCACGTTTCCCGAGGTAAACATTCAATTATAATCTTTTATAACCCAAAATGTAAAAAAAATTCAACTTAAAATCAATTATGAGATTATATGATCATTTAAAGGCATAAATAAAGCTTTTGAAGGCATAAGTGACTATAAAAGAAGTTTTCTTCTCAATGAATGGTTTTTGCATCACGTTTCTCGTGGTAAACATTCAATTATAATCTGTTTTAACCCAAAATGTAAAAAAATTCAACTTAAAATAAGTTATAAGATTATATAATCATTTAAAGGGAGAAATAAAGCTTTTGAAGGCATAAGTGACAATAAAATAAGTTTTCTTCTCAATGAATGCTTTTTCCTTCACGTTTTCCAAGGTAAACATTCAATTATAATCTGTTTTACCTAAAAATGTAAAAAAATTCAACTTAAAATCAATTATGAGATTATATGATCATTTAAAGGCATAAATAAAGCTTTTGAAGGCATAAGTGACTATAAAAGAAGTTTTCTTCTCAATGAATGGTTTTTGCATCACGTTTCCCGAGGTAAACATTGAATTATAATCTGTTTTAACCCAAAACATAAAAAAATTCAACTTAAAATAAGTTATAAGATTATATAATCATTTAAAGGGAGAAATAAAGCTTTTGAAGGCATAAGTGACTATAAAAGAAGATTTCTTCTAAATGAATCGTTTTTGCATCACGTTTCCCGAGGTAAACATTCAATTATAATCTGTTTTAACCCAAAACGTAAAAAAATTCAACTTAAAATAAGTTTTAAGATTATATAATCATTTAAAGGGAGAAATAAAGCTTTTGAAGGCATAAGTGACAATAAAAGAAGTTTTCTTCTCAATGAATGCTTTTTCCTTCACGTTTCCCAAGGTAAACATTCAATTATAATCTGTTTTACCTAAAAATGTAAAAAAATTCAACTTAAAATCAATTATGAGATTATATGATCATTTAAAGGGAGAAATAAAGCTTTTGAAGGCATAAATGACTATAAAAGAAGTTTTCTTCTCAATGAATGGTTTTTGCTTCACGTTTCCCGAGGTAAACATTCAATTATAATATGTTTTAACCCAAAATGTAAAAAAAATTCAACTTAAAATCAATTATGAGATTATATGATCATTTAAAGGCATAAATAAAGCTTTTGAAGGCATAAGTGACTATAAAAGAAGTTTTCTTCTCAATGAATGGTTTTTGCATCACGTTTCTCGAGGTAAACATTCAATTATAATCTGTTTTAACCCAAAATGTAAAAAAATTCAACTTAAAATAAGTTATAAGATTATATAATCATTTAAAGGGAGAAATAAAGCTTTTGAAGGCATAAGTGACAATAAAAGAAGTTTTCTTCTCAATGAATGCTTTTTCCTTCACGTTTCCCGAGGTAAACATTCAATTATAATCTGTTTTACCAAAAAATGTAAAAAAATTCAACTTAAAATCAATTATGAGATTATATGATCATTTAAAGGCATAAATAAAGCTTTTGAAGGCATAAGTGACTATAAAAGAAGTTTTCTTCTCAATGAATTGTTTTTGCATCACGTTTCTCAAGGTAAACATTCAATTATAAGCTGTTTTAACCCAAAATGTAAAAAAATTCAACTTGAAATAGGTTATAAGATTATATAATCATTTAAAAGGAGAAATAAAGCTTTTGAAGGCATAAGTGACTATAAAAGAAGTTTTCTTCTCAATGAATGGTTTTTGCTTCACGTTTCCCAAGGTAAACATTCAATTATAATCTGTTTTAACCCAAAACGTAAAAAAATTCAACTTAAAATAAGTTATAAGATTATATAATCATTTAAAGGGAGAAATAAAGCTTTTGAAGGCATAAGTGACAATAAAAGAAGTTTTCTTCTCAATGAATGCTTTTTCCTTCATGTTTCCCAAGGTAAACATTCAATTATAATCTGTTTTACCCCAAAATCTAAAAAAATTCAACTTAAAATAAATTATAAGATTATATAATCATTTAAAGGGAGAAATAAAGCTTTTGACGGCATAAGTGACTATAAAAGAAGTTTTCTTCTCAATGAATGGTTTTTGCATCACGTTTCTCGAGGTAAACATTCAATTATAATCTGTTTTAACCCAAAATGTAAAAAAATTCAACTTAAAATAAGTTATAAGATTATATGATCATTTAAAGGCATAAATAAAGCTTTTGAAGGCATAAGTGACTATAAAAGAAGTTTTCTTCTCAATGAATGGTTTTTGCATCACGTTTCCCGAGGTAAACATTCAATTATAATCTGTTTTAACCCAAAACGTAAAAAAATTCAACTTAAAATAAGTTATAAGATTATATAATCATTTAAAGGGAGAAATAAAGCTTTTGAAGGCATAAGTGACTATAAAAGAAGTTTTCTTCTCAATGAATGCTTTTTCCTTCACGTTTCTCTAGGTAAACATTCAATTATAATCTGTTTTACCAAAAAATGTAAAAAAATTCAACTTAAAATCAATTATGAGATTATATGATCATTTAAAGGCAGAAATAAAGCTTTTGAAGGCATAAGTGACTATAAAAGAAGTTTTCTTCTCAATGAATCGTTTTTGCATCACGTTTCTCGAGGTAAACATTCAATTATAATCTGTTTTAACCCAAAATGTAAAAAAATTCAACTTAAAATAAGTTATAAGATTATATAATCATTTAAAGGGAGAAATAAAGCTTTTGAAGGCATAAGTGACAATAAAAGAAGTTTTCTTCTCAATGAATGCTTTTTCCTTCACGTTTCCCAAGGTAAACATTCAATTATAATCTGTTTTACCTAAAAATGTAAAAAAATTCAACTTAAAATCAATTATGACATTATATGATCATTTAAAGGCATAAATAAAGCTTTTGAAGGCATAAGTGACTATAAAAGAAGTTTTCTTCTCAATGAATGCTTTTTGCATCACGTTTCCCGAGGTAAACATTCAATTATAATCTGTTTTACCAAAAAATGTAAAAAAATTCAACTTAAAATCAATTATGAGATTATATGATCATTTAAAGGCATAAATAAAGCTTTTGAAGGCATAAGTGACTATAAAAGAAGTTTTCTTCTCAATGAATTGTTTTTGCATCACGTTTCTCGAGGTAAACATTCAATTATAATCTGTTTTAACCCAAAATGTAAAAAAATTCAACTTAAAATAGGTTATAAGATTATATAATCATTTAAAAGGAGAAATAAAGCTTTTGAAGGCATAAGTGACTATAAAAGAAGTTTTCTTCTCAATGAATGGTTTTTGCTTCACGTTTCCCGAGGTACACATTCAATTGTAATCCGTTTTAACCCAAAACGTAAAAAAATTCAACTTAAAATAAGTTATAAGATTATATAATCATTTAAAGGGAGAAATAAAGCTTTTGAAGGCATAAGTGACTATAAAAGAAGTTTTCTTCTCAATGAATGGTTTTTGCTTCACGTTTCCCGAGGTAAACATTTAATTATAATATGTTTTAACCCAAAACGTAAAAAAAATTCAACTTAAAATCAATTATGAGATTATATGATCATTTAAAGGCATAAATAAAGCTTTTGAAGGCATAAGTGACTATAAAAGAAGTTTTCTTCTCAATGAATCGTTTTTGCATCACGTTTCTCGAGGTAAACATTCAATTATAATCTGTTTTAACCCAAAATGTAAAAAAATTCAACTTAAAATAAGTTATAAGATTATATAATCATTTAAAGGGAGAAATAAAGCTTTTGAAGGCATAAGTGACAATAAAAGAAGTTTTCTTCTCAATGAATGCTTTTTCCTTCACGTTTCCCAAGGTAAACATTCAATTATAATCTGTTTTACCTAAAAATGTAAAAAAATTCAACTTAAAATCAATTATGAGATTATATGATCATTTAAAGGCATAAATAAAGCTTTTGAAGGCATAAGTGACTATAAAAGAAGTTTTCTTCTCAATGAATGGTTTTTCCTTCACGTTTCCCGAGGTAAACATTCAATTATAATCTGTTTTACCAAAAAATGTAAAAAAATTCAACTTAAAATCAATTATGAGATTATATGATCATTTAAAGGCATAAATAAAGCTTTTGAAGGCATAAGTGACTATAAAAGAAGTTTTCTTCTCAATGAATTGTTTTTGCATCACGTTTCTCGAGGTAAACATTCAATTATAATCTGTTTTAACCCAAAATGTAAAAAAATTCAACTTAAAATAGGTTATAAGATTATATAATCATTTAAAAGGAGAAATAAAGCTTTTGAAGGCATAAGTGACTATAAAAGAAGTTTTCTTCTCAATGAATGGTTTTTGCATCACGTTTCTCGAGGTAAACATTCAATTATAATCTGTTTTAACCCAAAATGTAAAAAAATTCAACTTAAAATAAGTTATAAGATTATATCATCATTTAAAAAAAGAAATAAAGCTTTTGAAGGCATAAGTGACAATAAAAGAAGTTTTCTTCTCAATGAATGCTTTTTCCTTCATGTTTCCCAAGGTAAACATTCAATTATAATCTGTTTTACCCCAAAATCTAAAAAAATTCAACTTAAAATAAGTTATAAGATTATATAATCATTTAAAGGGAGAAATAAAGCTTTTGAAGGCATAAGTGACTATAAAAGAAGTTTTCTTCTCAATGAATGCTTTTTCCTTCACGTTTCTCTAGGTAAACATTCAATTATAATCTGTTTTACCAAAAAATGTAAAAAAATTCAACTTAAAATCAATTATGAGATTATATGATCATTTAAAGGCAGAAATAAAGCTTTTGAAGGCATAAGTGACTATAAAAGAAGTTTTCTTCTCAATGAATTGTTTTTGCGTCACGTTTCTCGAGGTAAACATTCAATTATAATCTGTTTTAACCCAAAATGTAAAAAAATTCAACTTAAAATAGGTTATAAGATTATATAATCATTTAAAAGGAGAAATAAAGCTTTTGAAGGCATAAGTGACTATAAAAGAAGTTTTCTTCTCAATGAATGCTTTTTCCTTCACGTTTCTCGAGGTAAACATTCAATTATAATCTGTTTTACCAAAAAATGTAAAAAAATTCAACTTAAAATCAATTATGAGATTATATGATCATTTAAAGGCATAAATAAAGCTTTTGAAGGCATAAGTGACTATAAAAGAAGTTTTCTTCTCAATGAATTGTTTTTGCATCACGTTTCTCGAGGTAAACATTCAATTATAATCTGTTTTAACCCAAAATGTAAAAAAATTCAACTTAAAATAGGTTATAAGATTATATAATCATTTAAAAGGAGAAATAAAGCTTTTGAAGGCATAAGTGACTATAAAAGAAGTTTTCTTCTCAATGAATGCTTTTTCCTTCACGTTTCTCGAGGTAAACATTCAATTATAATCTGTTTTACCAAAAAATGTAAAAAAATTCAACTTAAAATCAATTATGAGATTATATGATCATTTAAAGGCATAAATAAAGCTTTTGAAGGCATAAGTGACTATAAAAGAAGTTTTCTTCTCAATGAATTGTTTTTGCATCACGTTTCTCGAGGTAAACATTCAATTATAATCTGTTTTAACCCAAAATGTAAAAAAATTCAACTTAAAATAGGTTATAAGATTATATAATCATTTAAAAGGAGAAATAAAGCTTTTGAAGGCATAAGTGACTATAAAAGAAGTTTTCTTCTCAATGAATGGTTTTTGCTTCACGTTTCCCGAGGTACACATTCAATTGTAATCCGTTTTAACCCAAAACGTAAAAAAATTCAACTTAAAATAAGTTATAAGATTATATAATCATTTAAAGGGAGAAATAAAGCTTTTGAAGGCATAAGTGACTATAAAAGAAGTTTTCTTCTCAATGAATGGTTTTTGCTTCACGTTTCCCGAGGTAAACATTTAATTATAATATGTTTTAACCCAAAACGTAAAAAAAATTCAACTTAAAATCAATTATGAGATTATATGATCATTTAAAGGCATAAATAAAGCTTTTGAAGGCATAAGTGACTATAAAAGAAGTTTTCTTCTCAATGAATCGTTTTTGCATCACGTTTCTCGAGGTAAACATTCAATTATAATCTGTTTTAACCCAAAATGTAAAAAAATTCAACTTAAAATAAGTTATAAGATTATATAATCATTTAAAGGGAGAAATAAAGCTTTTGAAGGCATAAGTGACAATAAAAGAAGTTTTCTTCTCAATGAATGCTTTTTCCTTCACGTTTCCCAAGGTAAACATTCAATTATAATCTGTTTTACCTAAAAATGTAAAAAAATTCAACTTAAAATCAATTATGAGATTATATGATCATTTAAAGGCATAAATAAAGCTTTTGAAGGCATAAGTGACTATAAAAGAAGTTTTCTTCTCAATGAATGGTTTTTGCATCACGTTTCCCGAGGTAAACATTCAATTATAATCTGTTTTACCAAAAAATGTAAAAAAATTCAACTTAAAATCAATTATGAGATTATATGATCATTTAAAGGCATAAATAAAGCTTTTGAAGGCATAAGTGACTATAAAAGAAGTTTTCTTCTCAATGAATTGTTTTTGCATCACGTTTCTCGAGGTAAACATTCAATTATAATCTGTTTTAACCCAAAATGTAAAAAAATTCAACTTAAAATAGGTTATAAGATTATATAATCATTTAAAAGGAGAAATAAAGCTTTTGAAGGCATAAGTGACTATAAAAGAAGTTTTCTTCTCAATGAATGGTTTTTGCATCACGTTTCTCGAGGTAAACATTCAATTATAATCTGTTTTAACCCAAAATGTAAAAAAATTCAACTTAAAATAAGTTATAAGATTATATCATCATTTAAAAAAAGAAATAAAGCTTTTGAAGGCATAAGTGACAATAAAAGAAGTTTTCTTCTCAATGAATGCTTTTTCCTTCATGTTTCCCAAGGTAAACATTCAATTATAATCTGTTTTACCCCAAAATCTAAAAAAATTCAACTTAAAATAAGTTATAAGATTATATAATCATTTAAAGGGAGAAATAAAGCTTTTGAAGGCATAAGTGACTATAAAAGAAGTTTTCTTCTCAATGAATGCTTTTTCCTTCACGTTTCTCTAGGTAAACATTCAATTATAATCTGTTTTACCAAAAAATGTAAAAAAATTCAACTTAAAATCAATTATGAGATTATATGATCATTTAAAGGCAGAAATAAAGCTTTTGAAGGCATAAGTGACTATAAAAGAAGTTTTCTTCTCAATGAATTGTTTTTGCGTCACGTTTCTCGAGGTAAACATTCAATTATAATCTGTTTTAACCCAAAATGTAAAAAAATTCAACTTAAAATAGGTTATAAGATTATATAATCATTTAAAAGGAGAAATAAAGCTTTTGAAGGCATAAGTGACTATAAAAGAAGTTTTCTTCTCAATGAATGCTTTTTCCTTCACGTTTCTCGAGGTAAACATTCAATTATAATCTGTTTTACCAAAAAATGTAAAAAAATTCAACTTAAAATCAATTATGAGATTATATGATCATTTAAAGGCATAAATAAAGCTTTTGAAGGCATAAGTGACTATAAAAGAAGTTTTCTTCTCAATGAATTGTTTTTGCATCACGTTTCTCGAGGTAAACATTCAATTATAATCTGTTTTAACCCAAAATGTAAAAAAATTCAACTTAAAATAGGTTATAAGATTATATAATCATTTAAAAGGAGAAATAAAGCTTTTGAAGGCATAAGTGACTATAAAAGAAGTTTTCTTCTCAATGAATGCTTTTTCCTTCACGTTTCTCGAGGTAAACATTCAATTATAATCTGTTTTACCAAAAAATGTAAAAAAATTCAACTTAAAATCAATTATGAGATTATATGATCATTTAAAGGCATAAATAAAGCTTTTGAAGGCATAAGTGACTATAAAAGAAGTTTTCTTCTCAATGAATTGTTTTTGCATCACGTTTCTCGAGGTAAACATTCAATTATAATCTGTTTTAACCCAAAATGTAAAAAAATTCAACTTAAAATAGGTTATAAGATTATATAATCATTTAAAAGGAGAAATAAAGCTTTTGAAGGCATAAGTGACTATAAAAGAAGTTTTCTTCTCAATGAATGGTTTTTGCTTCACGTTTCCCGAGGTACACATTCAATTGTAATCCGTTTTAACCCAAAACGTAAAAAAATTCAACTTAAAATAAGTTATAAGATTATATAATCATTTAAAGGGAGAAATAAAGCTTTTGAAGGCATAAGTGACTATAAAAGAAGTTTTCTTCTCAATGAATGGTTTTTGCTTCACGTTTCCCGAGGTAAACATTTAATTATAATATGTTTTAACCCAAAACGTAAAAAAAATTCAACTTAAAATCAATTATGAGATTATATGATCATTTAAAGGCATAAATAAAGCTTTTGAAGGCATAAGTGACTATAAAAGAAGTTTTCTTCTCAATGAATCGTTTTTGCATCACGTTTCTCGAGGTAAACATTCAATTATAATCTGTTTTAACCCAAAATGTAAAAAAATTCAACTTAAAATAAGTTATAAGATTATATAATCATTTAAAGGGAGAAATAAAGCTTTTGAAGGCATAAGTGACAATAAAAGAAGTTTTCTTCTCAATGAATGCTTTTTCCTTCACGTTTCCCAAGGTAAACATTCAATTATAATCTGTTTTACCTAAAAATGTAAAAAAATTCAACTTAAAATCAATTATGAGATTATATGATCATTTAAAGGCATAAATAAAGCTTTTGAAGGCATAAGTGACTATAAAAGAAGTTTTCTTCTCAATGAATGGTTTTTGCATCACGTTTCCCGAGGTAAACATTCAATTATAATCTGTTTTACCAAAAAATGTAAAAAAATTCAACTTAAAATCAATTATGAGATTATATGATCATTTAAAGGCATAAATAAAGCTTTTGAAGGCATAAGTGACTATAAAAGAAGTTTTCTTCTCAATGAATTGTTTTTGCATCACGTTTCTCGAGGTAAACATTCAATTATAATCTGTTTTAACCCAAAATGTAAAAAAATTCAACTTAAAATAGGTTATAAGATTATATAATCATTTAAAAGGAGAAATAAAGCTTTTGAAGGCATAAGTGACTATAAAAGAAGTTTTCTTCTCAATGAATGGTTTTTGCATCACGTTTCTCGAGGTAAACATTCAATTATAATCTGTTTTAACCCAAAATGTAAAAAAATTCAACTTAAAATAAGTTATAAGATTATATCATCATTTAAAAAAAGAAATAAAGCTTTTGAAGGCATAAGTGACAATAAAAGAAGTTTTCTTCTCAATGAATGCTTTTTCCTTCATGTTTCCCAAGGTAAACATTCAATTATAATCTGTTTTACCCCAAAATCTAAAAAAATTCAACTTAAAATAAGTTATAAGATTATATAATCATTTAAAGGGAGAAATAAAGCTTTTGAAGGCATAAGTGACTATAAAAGAAGTTTTCTTCTCAATGAATGCTTTTTCCTTCACGTTTCTCTAGGTAAACATTCAATTATAATCTGTTTTACCAAAAAATGTAAAAAAATTCAACTTAAAATCAATTATGAGATTATATGATCATTTAAAGGCAGAAATAAAGCTTTTGAAGGCATAAGTGACTATAAAAGAAGTTTTCTTCTCAATGAATTGTTTTTGCGTCACGTTTCTCGAGGTAAACATTCAATTATAATCTGTTTTAACCCAAAATGTAAAAAAATTCAACTTAAAATAGGTTATAAGATTATATAATCATTTAAAAGGAGAAATAAAGCTTTTGAAGGCATAAGTGACTATAAAAGAAGTTTTCTTCTCAATGAATGCTTTTTCCTTCACGTTTCTCGAGGTAAACATTCAATTATAATCTGTTTTACCAAAAAATGTAAAAAAATTCAACTTAAAATCAATTATGAGATTATATGATCATTTAAAGGCATAAATAAAGCTTTTGAAGGCATAAGTGACTATAAAAGAAGTTTTCTTCTCAATGAATTGTTTTTGCATCACGTTTCTCGAGGTAAACATTCAATTATAATCTGTTTTAACCCAAAATGTAAAAAAATTCAACTTAAAATAGGTTATAAGATTATATAATCATTTAAAAGGAGAAATAAAGCTTTTGAAGGCATAAGTGACTATAAAAGAAGTTTTCTTCTCAATGAATGCTTTTTCCTTCACGTTTCTCGAGGTAAACATTCAATTATAATCTGTTTTACCAAAAAATGTAAAAAAATTCAACTTAAAATCAATTATGAGATTATATGATCATTTAAAGGCATAAATAAAGCTTTTGAAGGCATAAGTGACTATAAAAGAAGTTTTCTTCTCAATGAATTGTTTTTGCATCACGTTTCTCGAGGTAAACATTCAATTATAATCTGTTTTAACCCAAAATGTAAAAAAATTCAACTTAAAATAGGTTATAAGATTATATAATCATTTAAAAGGAGAAATAAAGCTTTTGAAGGCATAAGTGACTATAAAAGAAGTTTTCTTCTCAATGAATGGTTTTTGCTTCACGTTTCCCGAGGTACACATTCAATTGTAATCCGTTTTAACCCAAAACGTAAAAAAATTCAACTTAAAATAAGTTATAAGATTATATAATCATTTAAAGGGAGAAATAAAGCTTTTGAAGGCATAAGTGACTATAAAAGAAGTTTTCTTCTCAATGAATGGTTTTTGCTTCACGTTTCCCGAGGTAAACATTTAATTATAATATGTTTTAACCCAAAACGTAAAAAAAATTCAACTTAAAATCAATTATGAGATTATATGATCATTTAAAGGCATAAATAAAGCTTTTGAAGGCATAAGTGACTATAAAAGAAGTTTTCTTCTCAATGAATCGTTTTTGCATCACGTTTCTCGAGGTAAACATTCAATTATAATCTGTTTTAACCCAAAATGTAAAAAAATTCAACTTAAAATAAGTTATAAGATTATATAATCATTTAAAGGGAGAAATAAAGCTTTTGAAGGCATAAGTGACAATAAAAGAAGTTTTCTTCTCAATGAATGCTTTTTCCTTCACGTTTCCCAAGGTAAACATTCAATTATAATCTGTTTTACCTAAAAATGTAAAAAAATTCAACTTAAAATCAATTATGAGATTATATGATCATTTAAAGGCATAAATAAAGCTTTTGAAGGCATAAGTGACTATAAAAGAAGTTTTCTTCTCAATGAATGGTTTTTGCATCACGTTTCCCGAGGTAAACATTCAATTATAATCTGTTTTACCAAAAAATGTAAAAAAATTCAACTTAAAATCAATTATGAGATTATATGATCATTTAAAGGCATAAATAAAGCTTTTGAAGGCATAAGTGACTATAAAAGAAGTTTTCTTCTCAATGAATTGTTTTTGCATCACGTTTCTCGAGGTAAACATTCAATTATAATCTGTTTTAACCCAAAATGTAAAAAAATTCAACTTAAAATAGGTTATAAGATTATATAATCATTTAAAAGGAGAAATAAAGCTTTTGAAGGCATAAGTGACTATAAAAGAAGTTTTCTTCTCAATGAATGGTTTTTGCATCACGTTTCTCGAGGTAAACATTCAATTATAATCTGTTTTAACCCAAAATGTAAAAAAATTCAACTTAAAATAAGTTATAAGATTATATCATCATTTAAAAAAAGAAATAAAGCTTTTGAAGGCATAAGTGACAATAAAAGAAGTTTTCTTCTCAATGAATGCTTTTTCCTTCATGTTTCCCAAGGTAAACATTCAATTATAATCTGTTTTACCCCAAAATCTAAAAAAATTCAACTTAAAATAAGTTATAAGATTATATAATCATTTAAAGGGAGAAATAAAGCTTTTGAAGGCATAAGTGACTATAAAAGAAGTTTTCTTCTCAATGAATGCTTTTTCCTTCACGTTTCTCTAGGTAAACATTCAATTATAATCTGTTTTACCAAAAAATGTAAAAAAATTCAACTTAAAATCAATTATGAGATTATATGATCATTTAAAGGCAGAAATAAAGCTTTTGAAGGCATAAGTGACTATAAAAGAAGTTTTCTTCTCAATGAATTGTTTTTGCGTCACGTTTCTCGAGGTAAACATTCAATTATAATCTGTTTTAACCCAAAATGTAAAAAAATTCAACTTAAAATAGGTTATAAGATTATATAATCATTTAAAAGGAGAAATAAAGCTTTTGAAGGCATAAGTGACTATAAAAGAAGTTTTCTTCTCAATGAATGCTTTTTCCTTCACGTTTCTCGAGGTAAACATTCAATTATAATCTGTTTTACCAAAAAATGTAAAAAAATTCAACTTAAAATCAATTATGAGATTATATGATCATTTAAAGGCATAAATAAAGCTTTTGAAGGCATAAGTGACTATAAAAGAAGTTTTCTTCTCAATGAATTGTTTTTGCGTCACGTTTCTCGAGGTAAACATTCAATTATAATCTGTTTTAACCCAAAATGTAAAAAAATTCAACTTAAAATAGGTTATAAGATTATATAATCATTTAAAAGGAGAAATAAAGCTTTTGAAGGCATAAGTGACTATAAAAGAAGTTTTCTTCTCAATGAATGCTTTTTCCTTCACGTTTCTCGAGGTAAACATTCAATTATAATCTGTTTTACCAAAAAATGTAAAAAAATTCAACTTAAAATCAATTATGAGATTATATGATCATTTAAAGGCATAAATAAAGCTTTTGAAGGCATAAGTGACTATAAAAGAAGTTTTCTTCTCAATGAATTGTTTTTGCATCACGTTTCTCGAGGTAAACATTCAATTATAATCTGTTTTAACCCAAAATGTAAAAAAATTCAACTTAAAATAGGTTATAAGATTATATAATCATTTAAAAGGAGAAATAAAGCTTTTGAAGGCATAAGTGACTATAAAAGAAGTTTTCTTCTCAATGAATGCTTTTTCCTTCACGTTTCTCGAGGTAAACATTCAATTATAATCTGTTTTACCAAAAAATGTAAAAAAATTCAACTTAAAATCAATTATGAGATTATATGATCATTTAAAGGCATAAATAAAGCTTTTGAAGGCATAAGTGACTATAAAAGAAGTTTTCTTCTCAATGAATTGTTTTTGCATCACGTTTCTCGAGGTAAACATTCAATTATAATCTGTTTTAACCCAAAATGTAAAAAAATTCAACTTAAAATAGGTTATAAGATTATATAATCATTTAAAAGGAGAAATAAAGCTTTTGAAGGCATAAGTGACTATAAAAGAAGTTTTCTTCTCAATGAATGGTTTTTGCTTCACGTTTCCCGAGGTACACATTCAATTGTAATCCGTTTTAACCCAAAACGTAAAAAAATTCAACTTAAAATAAGTTATAAGATTATATAATCATTTAAAGGGAGAAATAAAGCTTTTGAAGGCATAAGTGACTATAAAAGAAGTTTTCTTCTCAATGAATGGTTTTTGCTTCACGTTTCCCGAGGTAAACATTTAATTATAATATGTTTTAACCCAAAACGTAAAAAAAATTCAACTTAAAATCAATTATGAGATTATATGATCATTTAAAGGCATAAATAAAGCTTTTGAAGGCATAAGTGACTATAAAAGAAGTTTTCTTCTCAATGAATCGTTTTTGCATCACGTTTCTCGAGGTAAACATTCAATTATAATCTGTTTTAACCCAAAATGTAAAAAAATTCAACTTAAAATAAGTTATAAGATTATATAATCATTTAAAGGGAGAAATAAAGCTTTTGAAGGCATAAGTGACAATAAAAGAAGTTTTCTTCTCAATGAATGCTTTTTCCTTCACGTTTCCCAAGGTAAACATTCAATTATAATCTGTTTTACCTAAAAATGTAAAAAAATTCAACTTAAAATCAATTATGAGATTATATGATCATTTAAAGGCATAAATAAAGCTTTTGAAGGCATAAGTGACTATAAAAGAAGTTTTCTTCTCAATGAATGGTTTTTGCATCACGTTTCCCGAGGTAAACATTCAATTATAATCTGTTTTACCAAAAAATGTAAAAAAATTCAACTTAAAATCAATTATGAGATTATATGATCATTTAAAGGCATAAATAAAGCTTTTGAAGGCATAAGTGACTATAAAAGAAGTTTTCTTCTCAATGAATTGTTTTTGCATCACGTTTCTCGAGGTAAACATTCAATTATAATCTGTTTTAACCCAAAATGTAAAAAAATTCAACTTAAAATAGGTTATAAGATTATATAATCATTTAAAAGGAGAAATAAAGCTTTTGAAGGCATAAGTGACTATAAAAGAAGTTTTCTTCTCAATGAATGGTTTTTGCATCACGTTTCTCGAGGTAAACATTCAATTATAATCTGTTTTAACCCAAAATGTAAAAAAATTCAACTTAAAATAAGTTATAAGATTATATCATCATTTAAAAAAAGAAATAAAGCTTTTGAAGGCATAAGTGACAATAAAAGAAGTTTTCTTCTCAATGAATGCTTTTTCCTTCATGTTTCCCAAGGTAAACATTCAATTATAATCTGTTTTACCCCAAAATCTAAAAAAATTCAACTTAAAATAAGTTATAAGATTATATAATCATTTAAAGGGAGAAATAAAGCTTTTGAAGGCATAAGTGACTATAAAAGAAGTTTTCTTCTCAATGAATGCTTTTTCCTTCACGTTTCTCTAGGTAAACATTCAATTATAATCTGTTTTACCAAAAAATGTAAAAAAATTCAACTTAAAATCAATTATGAGATTATATGATCATTTAAAGGCAGAAATAAAGCTTTTGAAGGCATAAGTGACTATAAAAGAAGTTTTCTTCTCAATGAATTGTTTTTGCGTCACGTTTCTCGAGGTAAACATTCAATTATAATCTGTTTTAACCCAAAATGTAAAAAAATTCAACTTAAAATAGGTTATAAGATTATATAATCATTTAAAAGGAGAAATAAAGCTTTTGAAGGCATAAGTGACTATAAAAGAAGTTTTCTTCTCAATGAATGCTTTTTCCTTCACGTTTCTCGAGGTAAACATTCAATTATAATCTGTTTTACCAAAAAATGTAAAAAAATTCAACTTAAAATCAATTATGAGATTATATGATCATTTAAAGGCATAAATAAAGCTTTTGAAGGCATAAGTGACTATAAAAGAAGTTTTCTTCTCAATGAATTGTTTTTGCATCACGTTTCTCGAGGTAAACATTCAATTATAATCTGTTTTAACCCAAAATGTAAAAAAATTCAACTTAAAATAGGTTATAAGATTATATAATCATTTAAAAGGAGAAATAAAGCTTTTGAAGGCATAAGTGACTATAAAAGAAGTTTTCTTCTCAATGAATGCTTTTTCCTTCACGTTTCTCGAGGTAAACATTCAATTATAATCTGTTTTACCAAAAAATGTAAAAAAATTCAACTTAAAATCAATTATGAGATTATATGATCATTTAAAGGCATAAATAAAGCTTTTGAAGGCATAAGTGACTATAAAAGAAGTTTTCTTCTCAATGAATTGTTTTTGCATCACGTTTCTCGAGGTAAACATTCAATTATAATCTGTTTTAACCCAAAATGTAAAAAAATTCAACTTAAAATAGGTTATAAGATTATATAATCATTTAAAAGGAGAAATAAAGCTTTTGAAGGCATAAGTGACTATAAAAGAAGTTTTCTTCTCAATGAATGGTTTTTGCTTCACGTTTCCCGAGGTACACATTCAATTGTAATCCGTTTTAACCCAAAACGTAAAAAAATTCAACTTAAAATAAGTTATAAGATTATATAATCATTTAAAGGGAGAAATAAAGCTTTTGAAGGCATAAGTGACTATAAAAGAAGTTTTCTTCTCAATGAATGGTTTTTGCTTCACGTTTCCCGAGGTAAACATTTAATTATAATATGTTTTAACCCAAAACGTAAAAAAAATTCAACTTAAAATCAATTATGAGATTATATGATCATTTAAAGGCATAAATAAAGCTTTTGAAGGCATAAGTGACTATAAAAGAAGTTTTCTTCTCAATGAATCGTTTTTGCATCACGTTTCTCGAGGTAAACATTCAATTATAATCTGTTTTAACCCAAAATGTAAAAAAATTCAACTTAAAATAAGTTATAAGATTATATAATCATTTAAAGGGAGAAATAAAGCTTTTGAAGGCATAAGTGACAATAAAAGAAGTTTTCTTCTCAATGAATGCTTTTTCCTTCACGTTTCCCAAGGTAAACATTCAATTATAATCTGTTTTACCTAAAAATGTAAAAAAATTCAACTTAAAATCAATTATGAGATTATATGATCATTTAAAGGCATAAATAAAGCTTTTGAAGGCATAAGTGACTATAAAAGAAGTTTTCTTCTCAATGAATGGTTTTTGCATCACGTTTCCCGAGGTAAACATTCAATTATAATCTGTTTTACCAAAAAATGTAAAAAAATTCAACTTAAAATCAATTATGAGATTATATGATCATTTAAAGGCATAAATAAAGCTTTTGAAGGCATAAGTGACTATAAAAGAAGTTTTCTTCTCAATGAATTGTTTTTGCATCACGTTTCTCGAGGTAAACATTCAATTATAATCTGTTTTAACCCAAAATGTAAAAAAATTCAACTTAAAATAGGTTATAAGATTATATAATCATTTAAAAGGAGAAATAAAGCTTTTGAAGGCATAAGTGACTATAAAAGAAGTTTTCTTCTCAATGAATGGTTTTTGCATCACGTTTCTCGAGGTAAACATTCAATTATAATCTGTTTTAACCCAAAATGTAAAAAAATTCAACTTAAAATAAGTTATAAGATTATATCATCATTTAAAAAAAGAAATAAAGCTTTTGAAGGCATAAGTGACAATAAAAGAAGTTTTCTTCTCAATGAATGCTTTTTCCTTCATGTTTCCCAAGGTAAACATTCAATTATAATCTGTTTTACCCCAAAATCTAAAAAAATTCAACTTAAAATAAGTTATAAGATTATATAATCATTTAAAGGGAGAAATAAAGCTTTTGAAGGCATAAGTGACTATAAAAGAAGTTTTCTTCTCAATGAATGCTTTTTCCTTCACGTTTCTCTAGGTAAACATTCAATTATAATCTGTTTTACCAAAAAATGTAAAAAAATTCAACTTAAAATCAATTATGAGATTATATGATCATTTAAAGGCAGAAATAAAGCTTTTGAAGGCATAAGTGACTATAAAAGAAGTTTTCTTCTCAATGAATTGTTTTTGCGTCACGTTTCTCGAGGTAAACATTCAATTATAATCTGTTTTAACCCAAAATGTAAAAAAATTCAACTTAAAATAGGTTATAAGATTATATAATCATTTAAAAGGAGAAATAAAGCTTTTGAAGGCATAAGTGACTATAAAAGAAGTTTTCTTCTCAATGAATGCTTTTTCCTTCACGTTTCTCGAGGTAAACATTCAATTATAATCTGTTTTACCAAAAAATGTAAAAAAATTCAACTTAAAATCAATTATGAGATTATATGATCATTTAAAGGCATAAATAAAGCTTTTGAAGGCATAAGTGACTATAAAAGAAGTTTTCTTCTCAATGAATTGTTTTTGCATCACGTTTCTCGAGGTAAACATTCAATTATAATCTGTTTTAACCCAAAATGTAAAAAAATTCAACTTAAAATAGGTTATAAGATTATATAATCATTTAAAAGGAGAAATAAAGCTTTTGAAGGCATAAGTGACTATAAAAGAAGTTTTCTTCTCAATGAATGCTTTTTCCTTCACGTTTCTCGAGGTAAACATTCAATTATAATCTGTTTTACCAAAAAATGTAAAAAAATTCAACTTAAAATCAATTATGAGATTATATGATCATTTAAAGGCATAAATAAAGCTTTTGAAGGCATAAGTGACTATAAAAGAAGTTTTCTTCTCAATGAATTGTTTTTGCATCACGTTTCTCGAGGTAAACATTCAATTATAATCTGTTTTAACCCAAAATGTAAAAAAATTCAACTTAAAATAGGTTATAAGATTATATAATCATTTAAAAGGAGAAATAAAGCTTTTGAAGGCATAAGTGACTATAAAAGAAGTTTTCTTCTCAATGAATGGTTTTTGCTTCACGTTTCCCGAGGTACACATTCAATTGTAATCCGTTTTAACCCAAAACGTAAAAAAATTCAACTTAAAATAAGTTATAAGATTATATAATCATTTAAAGGGAGAAATAAAGCTTTTGAAGGCATAAGTGACTATAAAAGAAGTTTTCTTCTCAATGAATGGTTTTTGCTTCACGTTTCCCGAGGTAAACATTTAATTATAATATGTTTTAACCCAAAACGTAAAAAAAATTCAACTTAAAATCAATTATGAGATTATATGATCATTTAAAGGCATAAATAAAGCTTTTGAAGGCATAAGTGACTATAAAAGAAGTTTTCTTCTCAATGAATCGTTTTTGCATCACGTTTCTCGAGGTAAACATTCAATTATAATCTGTTTTAACCCAAAATGTAAAAAAATTCAACTTAAAATAAGTTATAAGATTATATAATCATTTAAAGGGAGAAATAAAGCTTTTGAAGGCATAAGTGACAATAAAAGAAGTTTTCTTCTCAATGAATGCTTTTTCCTTCACGTTTCCCAAGGTAAACATTCAATTATAATCTGTTTTACCTAAAAATGTAAAAAAATTCAACTTAAAATCAATTATGAGATTATATGATCATTTAAAGGCATAAATAAAGCTTTTGAAGGCATAAGTGACTATAAAAGAAGTTTTCTTCTCAATGAATGGTTTTTGCATCACGTTTCCCGAGGTAAACATTCAATTATAATCTGTTTTACCAAAAAATGTAAAAAAATTCAACTTAAAATCAATTATGAGATTATATGATCATTTAAAGGCATAAATAAAGCTTTTGAAGGCATAAGTGACTATAAAAGAAGTTTTCTTCTCAATGAATTGTTTTTGCATCACGTTTCTCGAGGTAAACATTCAATTATAATCTGTTTTAACCCAAAATGTAAAAAAATTCAACTTAAAATAGGTTATAAGATTATATAATCATTTAAAAGGAGAAATAAAGCTTTTGAAGGCATAAGTGACTATAAAAGAAGTTTTCTTCTCAATGAATGGTTTTTGCATCACGTTTCTCGAGGTAAACATTCAATTATAATCTGTTTTAACCCAAAATGTAAAAAAATTCAACTTAAAATAAGTTATAAGATTATATCATCATTTAAAAAAAGAAATAAAGCTTTTGAAGGCATAAGTGACAATAAAAGAAGTTTTCTTCTCAATGAATGCTTTTTCCTTCATGTTTCCCAAGGTAAACATTCAATTATAATCTGTTTTACCCCAAAATCTAAAAAAATTCAACTTAAAATAAGTTATAAGATTATATAATCATTTAAAGGGAGAAATAAAGCTTTTGAAGGCATAAGTGACTATAAAAGAAGTTTTCTTCTCAATGAATGCTTTTTCCTTCACGTTTCTCTAGGTAAACATTCAATTATAATCTGTTTTACCAAAAAATGTAAAAAAATTCAACTTAAAATCAATTATGAGATTATATGATCATTTAAAGGCAGAAATAAAGCTTTTGAAGGCATAAGTGACTATAAAAGAAGTTTTCTTCTCAATGAATTGTTTTTGCGTCACGTTTCTCGAGGTAAACATTCAATTATAATCTGTTTTAACCCAAAATGTAAAAAAATTCAACTTAAAATAGGTTATAAGATTATATAATCATTTAAAAGGAGAAATAAAGCTTTTGAAGGCATAAGTGACTATAAAAGAAGTTTTCTTCTCAATGAATGCTTTTTCCTTCACGTTTCTCGAGGTAAACATTCAATTATAATCTGTTTTACCAAAAAATGTAAAAAAATTCAACTTAAAATCAATTATGAGATTATATGATCATTTAAAGGCATAAATAAAGCTTTTGAAGGCATAAGTGACTATAAAAGAAGTTTTCTTCTCAATGAATTGTTTTTGCATCACGTTTCTCGAGGTAAACATTCAATTATAATCTGTTTTAACCCAAAATGTAAAAAAATTCAACTTAAAATAGGTTATAAGATTATATAATCATTTAAAAGGAGAAATAAAGCTTTTGAAGGCATAAGTGACTATAAAAGAAGTTTTCTTCTCAATGAATCGTTTTTGCATCACGTTTCTCGAGGTAAACATTCAATTATAATATGTTTTAACCCAAAATGTAAAAAAATTCAACTTAAAATAAGTTATAAGATTATATAATCATTTAAAGGGAGAAATAAAGCTTTTGAAGGCATAAGTGACAATAAAAGAAGTTTTCTTCTCAATGAATGCTTTTTCCTTCACGTTTCCCAAGGTAAACATTCAATTATAATCTGTTTTACCTAAAAATGTAAAAAAATTCAATTTAAAATCAATTATGAGATTATATGATCATTTAAAGGCATAAATAAAGCTTTTGAAGGCATAAGTGACTATAAAAGAAGTTTTCTTCTCAATGAATGGTTTTTGCTTCACGTTTCCCGAGGTACACATTCAATTGTAATCCGTTTTAACCCAAAACGTAAAAAAATTAAACTTAAAATAAGTTATAAGATTATATAATCATTTAAAGGGAGAAATAAAGCTTTTGAAGGCATAAGTGACTATAAAAGAAGTTTTCTTCTCAATGAATGGTTTTTGCTTCACGTTTCCCGAGGTAAACATTTAATTATAATATGTTTTAACCCAAAACGTAAAAAAAATTCAACTTAAAATCAATTATGAGATTATATGATCATTTAAAGGCATAAATAAAGCTTTTGAAGGCATAAGTGACTATAAAAGAAGTTTTCTTCTCAATGAATCGTTTTTGCATCACGTTTCTCGAGGTAAACATTCAATTATAATCTGTTTTAACCCAAAATGTAAAAAAATTCAACTTAAAATAAGTTATAAGATTATATAATCATTTAAAGGGAGAAATAAAGCTTTTGAAGGCATAAGTGACAATAAAAGAAGTTTTCTTCTCAATGAATGCTTTTTCCTTCACGTTTCCCAAGGTAAACATTCAATTATAATCTGTTTTACCTAAAAATGTAAAAAAATTCAACTTAAAATCAATTATGAGATTATATGATCATTTAAAGGCATAAATAAAGCTTTTGAAGGCATAAGTGACTATAAAAGAAGTTTTCTTCTCAATGAATGGTTTTTGCATCACGTTTCCCGAGGTAAACATTCAATTATAATCTGTTTTACCAAAAAATGTAAAAAAATTCAACTTAAAATCAATTATGAGATTATATGATCATTTAAAGGCATAAATAAAGCTTTTGAAGGCATAAGTGACTATAAAAGAAGTTTTCTTCTCAATGAATTGTTTTTGCATCACGTTTCTCGAGGTAAACATTCAATTATAATCTGTTTTAACCCAAAATGTAAAAAAATTCAACTTAAAATAGGTTATAAGATTATATAATCATTTAAAAGGAGAAATAAAGCTTTTGAAGGCATAAGTGACTATAAAAGAAGTTTTCTTCTCAATGAATGGTTTTTGCTTCACGTTTCCCGAGGTACACATTCAATTGTAATCCGTTTTAACCCAAAACGTAAAAAAATTCAACTTAAAATAAGTTATAAGATTATATAATCATTTAAAGGGAGAAATAAAGCTTTTGAAGGCATAAGTGACTATAAAAGAAGTTTTCTTCTCAATGAATGGTTTTTGCTTCACGTTTCCCGAGGTAAACATTTAATTATAATATGTTTTAACCCAAAACGTAAAAAAAATTCAACTTAAAATCAATTATGAGATTATATGATCATTTAAAGGCATAAATAAAGCTTTTGAAGGCATAAGTGACTATAAAAGAAGTTTTCTTCTCAATGAATCGTTTTTGCATCACGTTTCTCGAGGTAAACATTCAATTATAATATGTTTTAACCCAAAATGTAAAAAAATTCAACTTAAAATAAGTTATAAGATTATATAATCATTTAAAGGGAGAAATAAAGCTTTTGAAGGCATAAGTGACAATAAAAGAAGTTTTCTTCTCAATGAATGCTTTTTCCTTCACGTTTCCCAAGGTAAACATTCAATTATAATCTGTTTTACCTAAAAATGTAAAAAAATTCAATTTAAAATCAATTATGAGATTATATGATCATTTAAAGGCATAAATAAAGCTTTTGAAGGCATAAGTGACTATAAAAGAAGTTTTCTTCTCAATGAATGGTTTTGGCATCACGTTTCCCGAGGTAAACATTCAATTATAATCTGTTTTACCAAAAAATGTAAAAAAATTCAACTTAAAATCAATTATGAGATTATATGATCATTTAAAGGCATAAATAAAGCTTTTGAAGGCATAAGTGACTATAAAAGAAGTTTTCTTCTCAATGAATTGTTTTTGCATCACGTTTCTCGAGGTAAACATTCAATTATAATCTGTTTTAACCCAAAATGTAAAAAAATTCAACTTAAAATAGGTTATAAGATTATATAATCATTTAAAAGGAGAAATAAAGCTTTTGAAGGCATAAGTGACTATAAAAGAAGTTTTCTTCTCAATGAATGGTTTTTGCTTCACGTTTCCCGAGGTACACATTCAATTGTAATCCGTTTTAACCCAAAACGTAAAAAAATTCAACTTAAAATAAGTTATAAGATTATATAATCATTTAAAGGGAGAAATAAAGCTTTTGAAGGCATAAGTGACTATAAAAGAAGTTTTCTTCTCAATGAATGGTTTTTGCTTCACGTTTCCCGAGGTAAACATTTAATTATAATATGTTTTAACCCAAAACGTAAAAAAAATTCAACTTAAAATCAATTATGAGATTATATGATCATTTAAAGGCATAAATAAAGCTTTTGAAGGCATAAGTGACTATAAAAGAAGTTTTCTTCTCAATGAATCGTTTTTGCATCACGTTTCTCGAGGTAAACATTCAATTATAATCTGTTTTAACCCAAAATGTAAAAAAATTCAACTTAAAATAAGTTATAAGATTATATAATCATTTAAAGGGAGAAATAAAGCTTTTGAAGGCATAAGTGACAATAAAAGAAGTTTTCTTCTCAATGAATGCTTTTTCCTTCACGTTTCCCAAGGTAAACATTCAATTATAATCTGTTTTACCTAAAAATGTAAAAAAATTCAACTTAAAATCAATTATGAGATTATATGATCATTTAAAGGCATAAATAAAGCTTTTGAAGGCATAAGTGACTATAAAAGAAGTTTTCTTCTCAATGAATGGTTTTTGCATCACGTTTCCCGAGGTAAACATTCAATTATAATCTGTTTTAACCCAAAACGTAAAAAAACTCAACTTAAAATAAGTTATAAGATTATATAATCATTTAAAGGGAGAAATAAAGCTTTTGAAGGCATAAGTGACTATAAAAGAAGTTTTCTTCTCAATGAATGCTTTTTCCTTCACGTTTCCCGAGGTAAACATTCAATTATAATCTGTTTTACCAAAAAATGTAAAAAAATTCAACTTAAAATCAATTATGAGATTATATGATCATTTAAAGGCATAAATAAAGCTTTTGAAGGCATAAGTGACTATAAAAGAAGTTTTCTTCTCAATGAATTGTTTTTGCATCACGTTTCTCGAGGTAAACATTCAATTATAATCTGTTTTAACCCAAAATGTAAAAAAATTCAACTTAAAATAGGTTATAAGATTATATAATGATTTAAAAGAAGAAATAAAGCTTTTGAAGGCATAAAGGACTATAAAAGAAGTTTTCTTCTCAATGAATGCTTTTTCCTTCACGTTTCCCAAGGTAAACATTCAATTATAATCTGTTTTACCTAAAAATGTAAAACAATTCAACTTAAAATCAATTATGAGATTATATGATCATTTAAAGGCATAAATAAAGCTTTTGAAGGCATAAGTGACTATAAAAGAAGTTTTCTTCTCAATGAATGGTTTTTGCATCACGTTTCCCGAGGTAAACATTCAATTATAATCTGTTTTAACCCAAAACGTAAAAAAATTCAATTTAAAATAAGTTATAAGATTATATAATCATTTAAAGGGAGAAATAAA
Organism: Theobroma cacao; assembly: GCF_053813885.1. Classification (NCBI taxonomy): domain Eukaryota; kingdom Viridiplantae; phylum Streptophyta; class Magnoliopsida; order Malvales; family Malvaceae; genus Theobroma; species Theobroma cacao. The sequence continues at coordinate 21,177,906 of NC_142643.1, forward strand.
GCTTTTGAAGGCATAAGTGACTATAAAAGAAGTTTTCTTCTCAATGAATGGTTTTTGCTTCACGTTTCCCGAGGTAAACATTCAATTATAATCTTTTATAACCCAAAATGTAAAAAAAATTCAACTTAAAATCAATTATGAGATTATATGATCATTTAAAGGCATAAATAAAGCTTTTGAAGGCATAAGTGACTATAAAAGAAGTTTTCTTCTCAATGAATTGTTTTTGCATCACGTTTCTCGAGGTAAACATTCAATTATAATCTGTTTTAACCCAAAATGTAAAAAAATTCAACTTAAAATAGGTTATAAGATTATATAATCATTTAAAAGGAGAAATAAAGCTTTTGAAGGCATAAGTGACTATAAAAGAAGTTTTCTTCTCAATGAATGCTTTTTCCTTCACGTTTCCCAAGGTAAACATTCAATTATAATCTGTTTTACCTAAAAATGTAAAACAATTCAACTTAAAATCAATTATGAGATTATATGATCATTTAAAGGCATAAATAAAGCTTTTGAAGGCATAAGTGACTATAAAAGAAGTTTTCTTCTCAATGAATGGTTTTTGCATCACGTTTCCCGAGGTAAACATTCAATTATAATCTGTTTTAACCCAAAACGTAAAAAAACTCAACTTAAAATAAGTTATAAGATTATATAATCATTTAAAGGGAGAAATAAAGCTTTTGAAGGCATAAGAGACTATAAAAGAAGTTTTCTTCTCAATGAATGCTTTTTCCTTCACGTTTCCCGAGGTAAACATTCAATTATAATCTGTTTTACCAAAAAATGTAAAAAAATTCAACTCAAAATCAATTATGAGATTATATGATCATTTAAAGGCATAAATAAAGCTTTTGAAGGCATAAGTGACTATAAAAGAAGTTTTCTTCTCAATGAATTGTTTTTGCATCACGTTTCTCGAGGTAAACATTCAATTATAATCTGTTTTAACCCAAAATGTAAAAAAATTCAACTTAAAATAGGTTATAAGATTATATAATCATTTAAAAGAAGAAATAAAGCTTTTGAAGGCATAAGTGACTATAAAAGAAGTTTTCTTCTCAATGAATGCTTTTTCCTTCACGTTTCCCAAGGTAAACATTCAATTATAATCTGTTTTACCTAAAAATGTAAAACAATTCAACTTAAAATCAATTATGAGATTATATGATCATTTAAAGGCATAAATAAAGCTTTTGAAGGCATAAGTGACTATAAAAGAAGTTTTCTTCTCAATGAATGGTTTTTGCATCACGTTTCCCGAGGTAAACATTCAATTATAATCTGTTTTCACCCAAAACGTAAAAAAATTCAATTTAAAATAAGTTATAAGATTATATAATCATTTCAAGGGACAAATAAAGCTTTTGAAGGCATAAGTGACTATAAAAGAAGTTTTCTTCTCAATGAATGGTTTTTGCTTCACGTTTCCCGAGGTAAACATTCAATTATAATCTTTTATAACCCAAAATGTAAAAAAAATTCAACTTAAAATCAATTATGAGATTATATGATCATTTAAAGGCATAAATAAAGCTTTTGAAGGCATAAGTGACTATAAAAGAAGTTTTCTTCTCAATGAATTGTTTTTGCATCACGTTTCTCGAGGTAAACATTCAATTATAATCTGTTTTAACCCAAAATGTAAAAAAATTCAACTTAAAATAGGTTATAAGATTATATAATCATTTAAAAGGAGAAATAAAGCTTTTGAAGGCATAAGTGACTATAAAAGAAGTTTTCTTCTCAATGAATGCTTTTTCCTTCACGTTTCCCAAGGTAAACATTCAATTATAATCTGTTTTACCTAAAAATGTAAAACAATTCAACTTAAAATCAATTATGAGATTATATGATCATTTAAAGGCATAAATAAAGCTTTTGAAGGCATAAGTGACTATAAAAGAAGTTTTCTTCTCAATGAATGGTTTTTGCATCACGTTTCCCGAGGTAAACATTCAATTATAATCTGTTTTAACCGAAAATGTAAAAAAATTCAACTTAAAATAAGTTATAAGATTATATAATCATTTAAAGGGAGAAATAAAGCTTTTGAAGGCATAAGTGACTATAAAAGAAGTTTTCTTCTCAATGAATGCTTTTTCCTTCACGTTTCTCGAGGTAAACATTCAATTATAATCTGTTTTACCAAAAAATGTAAAAAAATTCAACTTAAAATCAATTATGAGATTATATGATCATTTAAAGGCATAAATAAAGCTTTTGAAGGCATAAGTGACTATAAAAGAAGTTTTCTTCTCAATGAATTGTTTTTGCATCACGTTTCTCGAGGTAAACATTCAATTATAATCTGTTTTAACCCAAAATGTAAAAAAATTCAACTTAAAATAGGTTATAAGATTATATAATCATTTAAAAGGAGAAATAAAGCTTTTGAAGGCATAAGTGACTATAAAAGAAGTTTTTCTTCTCAATGAATGGTTTTTGGTTCACGTTTCCCGAGGTAAACATTTAATTATAATCTGTTTTAACCCAAAACGTAAAAATATTCAACTTAAAATAAGTTATAAGATTATATAATCATTTAAAGGGAGAAATAAAGCTTTTGAAGGCATAAGTGACAATAAAAGAAGTTTTCTTCTCAATGAATGCTTTTTCTTTCACGTTTCCCGAGGTAAACATTCAATTATAATCTGTTTTACCAAAAAATGTAAAAAAATTCAACTTAAAATCAATTATGAGATTATATGATCATTTAAAGGCATAAATAAAGCTTTTGAAGGCATAAGTGACTATAAAAGAAGTTTTCTTCTCAATGAATTGTTTTTGCATCACGTTTCTCAAGGTAAACATTCAATTATAAGCTGTTTTAACCCAAAATGTAAAAAAATTCAACTTAAAATAGGTTATAAGATTATATAATCATTTAAAGGGAGAAATAAAGCTTTTGAAGGCATAAGTGACAATAAAAGAAGTTTTCTTCTCAATGAATGCTTTTTCTTTCACGTTTCCCGAGGTAAACATTCAATTATAATCTGTTTTACCAAAAAATGTAAAAAAATTCAACTTAAAATCAATTATGAGATTATATGATCATTTAAAGGCATAAATAAAGCTTTTGAAGGCATAAGTGACTATAAAAGAAGTTTTCTTCTCAATGAATTGTTTTTGCATCACGTTTCTCAAGGTAAACATTCAATTATAAGCTGTTTTAACCCAAAATGTAAAAAAATTCAACTTAAAATAGGTTATAAGATTATATAATCATTTAAAAGGAGAAATAAAGCTTTTAAAGGCATAAGTGACTACAAAAGAAGTTTTCTTCTCAATGAATTGTTTTTGCATCACGTTTCTCGAGGTAAACATTCAATTATAATCTGTTTTAACCCAAAATGTAAAAAAATTCAACTTAAAATAGGTTATAAGATTATATAATCATTTAAAAGGAGAAATAAAGCTTTTGAAGGCATAAGTGACTATAAAAGAAGTTTTCTTCTCAATGAATGGTTTTTGCTTCACGTTTCCCGAGGTAAACATTTAATTATAATCTGTTTTAACCCAAAACGTAAAAAAAATTCAACTTAAAATCAATTATGAGATTATATGATCATTTAAAGGCATAAATAAAGCTTTTGAAGGCATAATTGACTATAAAAGAAGTTTTCTTCTCAATGAATCATTTTTGCATCACGTTTCTCGAGGTAAACATTCAATTATAATCTGTTTTAACCCAAAATGTAAAAAAATTCAACTTAAAATAAGTTATAAGATTATATAATCATTTAAAGGGAGAAATAAAGCTTTTGAAGGCATAAGTGACAATAAAAGAAGTTTTCTTCTCAATGAATGCTTTTTCCTTCACGTTTCCTGAGGTAAACATTCAATTATAATCTGTTTTACCAAAAAATGTAAAAAAATTCAACTTAAAATCAATTATGAGATTATATGATCATTTAAAGGCATAAATAAAGCTTTTGAAGGCATAAGTGACTATAAAAGAAGTTTTCTTCTCAATGAATTGTTTTTGCATCACGTTTCTCAAGGTAAACATTCAATTATAAGCTGTTTTAACCCAAAATGTAAAAAAATTCAACTTAAAATAGGTTATAAGATTATATAATCATTTAAAAGGAGAAATAAAGCTTTTGAAGGCATAAGTGACTATAAAAGAAGTTTTCTTCTCAATGAATGGTTTTTGCTTCACGTTTCCCGAGGTAAACATTCAATTATAATCTGTTTTAACCCAAAACGTAAAACAATTCAACTTAAAATAAGTTATAAGATTATATAATCATTTAAAGGGAGAAATAAAGCTTTTGAAGGCATAAGTGACTATAAAAGAAGTTTTCTTCTCAATGAATGGTTTTTGCTTCACGTTTCCCGAGGTAAACATTCAATTATAATCTTTTATAACCCAAAATGTAAAAAAAATTCAACTTAAAATCAATTATGAGATTATATGATCATTTAAAGGCATAAATAAAGCTTTTGAAAGCACAAGTGACTATAAAAGAAGTTTTCTTCTCAATGAATGGTTTTTGCATCACGTTTCCCGAGGTAAACATTCAATTATAATCTGTTTTAACCCAAAACGTAAAAAAATTCAATTTAAAATAAGTTATAAGATTATATAATCATTTAAAGGGAGAAATAAAGCTTTTGAAGGCATAAGTGACTATAAAAGAAGTTTTCTTCTCAATGAATGGTTTTTGCTTCACGTTTCCCGAGGTAAACATTCAATTATAATCTTTTATAACCCAAAATGTAAAAAAAATTCAACTTAAAATCAATTATGAGATTATATGATCATTTAAAGGCATAAATAAAGCTTTTGAAGGCATAAGTGACTATAAAAGAAGTTTTCTTCTCAATGAATTGTTTTTGCATCACGTTTCTCGAGGTAAACATTCAATTATAATCTGTTTTAACCCAAAATGTAAAAAAATTCAACTTAAAATAGGTTATAAGATTATATAATCATTTAAAAGGAGAAATAAAGCTTTTGAAGGCATAAGTGACTATAAAAGAAGTTTTCTTCTCAATGAATGCTTTTTCCTTCACGTTTCCCAAGGTAAACATTCAATTATAATCTGTTTTACCTAAAAATGTAAAACAATTCAACTTAAAATCAATTATGAGATTATATGATCATTTAAAGGCATAAATAAAGCTTTTGAAGGCATAAGTGACTATAAAAGAAGTTTTCTTCTCAATGAATGGTTTTTGCATCACGTTTCCCGAGGTAAACATTCAATTATAATCTGTTTTAACCGAAAACGTAAAAAAATTCAACTTAAAATAAGTTATAAGATTATATAATCATTTAAAGGGAGAAATAAAGCTTTTGAAGGCATAAGTGACTATAAAAGAAGTTTTCTTCTCAATGAATGGTTTTTGCTTCACGTTTCCCGAGGTAAACATTCAATTATAATCTTTTATAACCCAAAATGTAAAAAAAATTCAACTTAAAATCAATTATGAGATTATATGATCATTTAAAGGCATAAATAAAGCTTTTGAAGGCATAAGTGACTATAAAAGAAGTTTTCTTCTCAATGAATTGTTTTTGCATCACGTTTCTCGAGGTAAACATTCAATTATAATCTGTTTTAACCCAAAATGTAAAAAAATTCAACTTAAAATAGGTTATAAGATTATATAATCATTTAAAAGAAGAAATAAAGCTTTTGAAGGCATAAGTGACTATAAAAGAAGTTTTCTTCTCAATGAATGCTTTTTCTTTCACGTTTCCCGAGGTAAACATTCAATTATAATCTGTTTTACCAAAAAATGTAAAAAAATTCAACTTAAAATCAATTATGAGATTATATGATCATTTAAAGGCATAAATAAAGCTTTTGAAGGCATAAGTGACTATAAAAGAAGTTTTCTTCTCAATGAATTGTTTTTGCATCACGTTTCTCAAGGTAAACATTCAATTATAAGCTGTTTTAACCCAAAATGTAAAAAAATTCAACTTAAAATAGGTTATAAGATTATATAATCATTTAAAAGGAGAAATAAAGCTTTTGAAGGCATAAGTGACTATAAAAGAAGTTTTCTTCTCAATGAATTGTTTTTGCATCACGTTTCTCGAGGTAAACATTCAATTATAATCTGTTTTAACCCAAAATGTAAAAAAATTCAACTTAAAATAGGTTATAAGATTATATAATCATTTAAAAGGAGAAATAAAGCTTTTGAACGCATAAGTGACTATAAAAGAAGTTTTCTTCTCAATGAATGGTTTTTGCTTCACGTTTCCCGAGGTAAACATTTAATTATAATCTGTTTTAACCCAAAACGTAAAAAAAATTCAACTTAAAATCAATTATGAGATTATATGATCATTTAAAGGCATAAATAAAGCTTTTGAAGGCATAATTGACTATAAAAGAAGTTTTCTTCTCAATGAATCATTTTTGCATCACGTTTCTCGAGGTAAACATTCAATTATAATCTGTTTTAACCCAAAATGTAAAAAAATTCAACTTAAAATAAGTTATAAGATTATATAATCATTTAAAGGGAGAAATAAAGCTTTTGAAGGCATAAGTGACAATAAAAGAAGTTTTCTTCTCAATGAATGCTTTTTCCTTCACGTTTCCTGAGGTAAACATTCAATTATAATCTGTTTTACCAAAAAATGTAAAAACATTCAACTTAAAATCAATTATGAGATTATATGATCATTTAAAGGCATAAATAAAGCTTTTGAAGGCATAAGTGACTATAAAAGAAGTTTTCTTCTCAATGAATTGTTTTTGCATCACGTTTCTCAAGGTAAACATTCAATTATAAGCTGTTTTAACCCAAAATGTAAAAAAATTCAACTTAAAATAGGTTATAAGATTATATAATCATTTAAAAGGAGAAATAAAGCTTTTGAAGGCATAAGTGACTATAAAAGAAGTTTTCTTCTCAATGAATGGTTTTTGCTTCACGTTTCCCGAGGTAAACATTCAATTATAATCTGTTTTAACCCAAAACGTAAAAAAATTCAACTTAAAATAAGTTATAAGATTATATAATCATTTAAAGGGAGAAATAAAGCTTTTGAAGGCATAAGTGACTATAAAATAAGTTTTCTTCTCAATGAATGGTTTTTGCTTCACGTTTCCCGAGGTAAACATTCAATTATAATCTTTTATAACCCAAAATGTAAAAAAAATTCAACTTAAAATCAATTATGAGATTATATGATCATTTAAAGGGAGAAATAAAGCTTTTGAAGGCATAAGTGACTATAAAAGAAGTTTTCTTCTCAATGAATGGTTTTTGCATCACGTTTCTCGAGGTAAACATTCAATTATAATCTGTTTTAACCCAAAATGTAAAAAAATTCAACTTAAAATAAGTTATAAGATTATATAATCATTTAAAGGGAGAAATAAAGCTTTTGAAGGCATAAGTGACAATAAAATAAGTTTTCTTCTCAATGAACGCTTTTTCCTTCACGTTTTCCAAGGTAAACCTTCAATTATAATCTGTTTTACCTAAAAATGTAAAAAAATTCTACTTAAAATCAATTATGAGATTATATGATCATTTAAAGGCATAAATAAAGCTTTTGAAGGCATAAGTGACTATAAAAGAAGTTTTCTTCTCAATGAATGGTTTTTGCATCACGTTTCCCGAGGTAAACATTGAATTATAATCTGTTTTAACCCAAAACATAAAAAAATTCAACTTAAAATAAGTTATAAGATTATATAATCATTTAAAGGGAGAAATAAAGCTTTTGAAGGCATAAGTGACTATAAAAGAAGATTTCTTCTCAATGAATGATTTTTGCATCACGTTTCCCGAGGTAAACATTCAATTATAATCTGTTTTAACCCAAAACGTAAAAAAATTAAACTTAAAATAAGTTATAAGATTATATAATCATTTAAAGGGAGAAATAAAGCTTTTGAAGGCATAAGTGACAATAAAAGAAGTTTTCTTCTCAATGAATGCTTTTTCCTTCACGTTTCCCAAGGTAAACATTCAATTATAATCTGTTTTACCTAAAAATGTAAAAAAATTCAACTTAAAATCAATTATGAGATTATATGATCATTTAAAGGGAGAAATAAAGCTTTTGAAGGCATAAATGACTATAAAAGAAGTTTTTTTCTCAATGAATGGTTTTTGCTTCACGTTTCCCGAGGTAAACATTCAATTATAATATGTTTTAACCCAAAATGTAAAAAAAATTCAACTTAAAATCAATTATGAGATTATATGATCATTTAAAGGCATAAATAAAGCTTTTGAAGGCATAAGTGACTATAAAAGAAGTTTTCTTCTCAATGAATGGTTTTTGCATCACGTTTCTCGAGGTAAACATTCAATTATAATCTGTTTTAACCCAAAATGTAAAAAAATTCAACTTAAAATAAGTTATAAGATTATATCATCATTTAAAAAAAGAAATAAAGCTTTTGAAGGCATAAGTGACAATAAAAGAAGTTTTCTTCTCAATGAATGCTTTTTCCTTCACGTTTCCCAAGGTAAACATTCAATTATAATCTGTTTTACCCCAAAATCTAAAAAAATTCAACTTAAAATAAATTATAAGATTATATAATCATTTAAAGGGAAAAATAAAGCTTTTGAAGGCATAAGTGACTATAAAAGAAGTTTTCTTCTCAATGAATGCTTTTTCCTTCACGTTTCCCAAGGTAAACATTCAATTATAATCTGTTTTAACCCAAAATGTAATAAAATTCAACTTAAAATAAGTTATAAGATTATATAATCATTTAAAGGGAGAAATAAAGCTTTTGAAGGCATAAGTGACTATAAAAGAAGTTTTCTTCTCAATGAATGTTTCTTGCTTCACGTTTCCCGAGGTAAACATTCAATTACAATATGTTTTAACCAAAAATGTAAAAAAAATTGAAGTTAAAATCAATTATGAGATTATATGATCATTTAAAGGCATAAATAAAGCTTTTGAAGGCATAAGTGACTATAAAAGAAGTTTTCTTCTCAATGAATGGTTTTTGCATCACGTTTCCCGAGGTAAACATTCAATTATAATCTGTTTTAACCCAAAAGGTAAAAAATTTCAACTTAAAATAAGTTATAAGATTATATAATCATTTAAAGGGAGAAATAAAGCTTTTGAAGGCATAAGTGACTATAAAAGAAGTTTTCTTCTCGATGAATGGTTTTTGCTTCACGTCTCCCGAGGTAAACATTCAATTATAATCTGTTTTAACCCAAAATGTAAAAAAAATTCAACTTAAAATTAATTATGAGATTATATGATCATTTAAAGGCATAAATAAAGCTTTTGAAGGCATAAGTGACTATAAAAGAAGTTTTCTTCTCAATGAATGGTTTTTGCATCACGTTTCTCGAGGTAAACATTCAATTATAATCTGTTTTAACCCAAAATGTAAAAAAATTCAACTTAAAATAAGTTATAAGATTGTATAATCATTGAAAAAAAGAAATAAAGCTTTTGAAGGCATAAGTGACTATAAAAGAAGTTTTCTTCTCAATGAATGCTTTTTCCTTAACGTTTCTCGAGGTAAACATTCAATTATAATCTGTTTTAACCCAAAATGTAAAAAAATTCAACTTAAAATAAGTTATAAGATTATATAATCATTTAAAGGGAGAAATAAAGCTTTTGAAGGCATAAGTGACTATAAAAGAAGTTTTCTTCTCAATGAATGGTTTTTGCATCACGTTTCTCGAGGTAAACATTCAATTATAATCTGTTTTAACCCAAAATGTAAAAAAATTCAACTTAAAATAAGTTATAAGATTATATAATCATTTAAAGGGAGAAATAAAGCTTTTGAAGGCATAAGTGACTATAAAAGAAGTTTTCTTCTCAATGAATGGTTCTTGCTTCACGTTTCCCGAGGTAAACATTCAATTGTAATATGTTTTAACCAAAAATGTAAAAAAAATTGAAGTTAAAATCAATTATGAGATTATATGATCATTTAAAGGCATAAATAAAGCTTTTGAAGGCATAAGTGACTATAAAAGAAGTTTTCTTCTCAATGAATGGTTTTTGCATCACGTTTCCCGAGGTAAACATTCAATTATAATCTGTTTTAACCCAAAAGGTAAAAAAATTCAACTTAAAATAAGTTATAAGATTATATAATCATTTAAAGGGAGAAATAAAGCTTTTGAAGGCATAAGTGACTATAAAAGAAGTTTTCTTCTCAATGAATGCTTTTTCCTTCACGTTTCTCGAGGTAAACATTCAATTATAATCTGTTTTACCAAAAAGTGTAAAAAAATTCAACTTAAAATCAATTATGAGATTATATGATCATTTAAAGCCATAAATAAAGCTTTTGAAGGCATAAGTGACTATAAAAGAAGTTTTCTTCTCAATGAATTGTTTTTGCATCACGTTTCTCGAGGTAAACATTCAATTATAATCTGTTTTAACCCAAAATGTAAAAAATTCAACTTAAAATAGGTTATAAGATTATATAATCATTTAAAAGGAGAAATAAAGCTTTTGAAGGCGTAAGTGACTATAAAAGAAGTTTTCTTCTCAATGAATGGTTTTTGCTTCACGTTTCCCGAGGTAAACATTCAATTGTAATCTGTTTTAACCCAAAACGTAAAAAAATTCAACTTAAAATAAGTTATAAGATTATATAATCATTTAAAGGGAGAAATAAAGCTTTTGAAGGCATAAGTGACTATAAAAGAAGTTTTCTTCTCAATGAATGGTTTTTGCTTCACGTTTCCCGAGGTAAACATTTAATTATAATATGTTTTAAACCAAAACGTAAAAAAAATTCAACTTAAAATCAATTATGAGATTATATGATCATTTAAAGGCATAAATAAAGCTTTTGAAGGCATAAGTGACTATAAAAGAAGTTTTCTTCTGAATGAATGGTTTTTGCATCACGTTTCTCGAGGTAAACATTCAATTATAATCTGTTTTAACCCAAAATGTAAAAAAATTCAACTTAAAATAAGTTATAAGATTATATAATCATTTAAAGGGAGAAATAAAGCTTTTGAAGGCATAAGTGACAATAAAAGAAGTTTTCTTCTCAATGAATGCCTTTTCCTTCACGTTTCCCAAGGTAAACATTCAATTATAATCTGTTTTACCTAAAAATGTAAAAAAATTCAACTTAAAATCAATTATGAGATTATATGATCATTTAAAGGCATAAATAAAGCTTTTGAAGGCATAAGTGACTATAAAAGAAGTTTTCTTCTCAATGAATGCTTTTTCCTTCACGTTTCCCGAGGTAAACATTCAATTATAATCTGTTTTACCAAAAAATGTAAAAAAATTCAACTTAAAATCAATTATGAGATTATATGATCATTTAAAGGCATAAATAAAGTTTTTGAAGGCATAAGTGACTATAAAAGAAGTTTTCTTCTCAATGAATTGTTTTTGCATCACGTTTCTCGAGGTAAACATTCAATTATAATCTGTTTTAACCCAAAATGTAAAAAAATTCAACTTAAAATAGGTTATAAGATTATATAATCATTTAAAAGGAGAAATAAAGCTTTTGAAGGCATAAGTGACTATAAAAGAAGTTTTCTTCTCAATGAATGCTTTTTCCTTCACGTTTCCCAAGGTAAACATTCAATTATAATCTGTTTTACCTAAAAATGTAAAACAATTCAACTTAAAATCAATTATGAGATTATATGATCATTTAAAGGCATAAATAAAGCTTTTGAAGGCATAAGTGACTATAAAAGAAGTTTTCTTCTCAATGAATGGTTTTTGCATCACGTTTCCCGAGGTAAACATTCAATTATAATCTGTTTTAACCCAAAACGTAAAAAAACTCAACTTAAAATAAGTTATAAGATTATATAATCATTTAAAGGGAGAAATAAAGCTTTTGAAGGCATAAGTGACTATAAAAGAAGTTTTCTTCTCAATGAATGCTTTTTCCTTCACGTTTCCCGAGGTAAACATTCAATTATAATCTGTTTTACCAAAAAATGTAAAAAAATTCAACTTAAAATCAATTATGAGATTATATGATCATTTAAAGGCATAAATAAAGCTTTTGAAGGCATAAGTGACTATAAAAGAAGTTTTCTTCTCAATGAATTGTTTTTGCATCACGTTTCTCGAGGTAAACATTCAATTATAATCTGTTTTAACCCAAAATGTAAAAAAATTCAACTTAAAATAGGTTATAAGATTATATAATCATTTAAAAGAAGAAATAAAGCTTTTGAAGGCATAAGTGACTATAAAAGAAGTTTTCTTCTCAATGAATGGTTTTTGCTTCACGTTTCCCGAGGTAAACATTCAATTGTAATCTGTTTTAACCCAAAACGTAAAAAAATTCAACTTAAAATAAGTTATAAGATTATATAATCATTTAAAAGGAGAAATAAAGCTTTTGAAGGCATAAGTGACTATAAAAGAAGTTTTCTTCTCAATGAATGGTTTTTGCTTCACGTTTCCCGAGGTAAACATTTAATTATAATATGTTTTAAACCAAAACGTAAAAAAAATTCAACTTAAAATCAATTATGAGATTATATGATCATTTAAAGGCATAAATAAAGCTTTTGAAGGCATAAGTGACTATAAAAGAAGTTTTCTTCTCAATGAATGCTTTTTCCTTAACGTTTCTCGAGGTAAACATTCAATTATAATCTGTTTTAACACAAAATGTAAAAAAATTCAACTTAAAATAAGTTATAAGATTATATAATCATTTAAAGGGAGAAATAAAGCTTTTGAAGGCATAAGTGACTATAAAAGAAGTTTTCTTCTCAATGAATGGTTTTTGCATCACGTTTCTCGAGGTAAACATTCAATTATAATCTGTTTTAACCCAAAATGTAAAAAAATTCAACTTAAAATAAGTTATAAGATTATATAATCATTTAAAGGGAGAAATAAAGCTTTTGAAGGCATAAGTGACTATAAAAGAAGTTTTCTTCTCAATGAATGGTTCTTGCTTCACGTTTCCCGAGGTAAACATTCAATTGTAATATGTTTTAACCAAAAATGTAAAAAAAATTGAAGTTAAAATCAATTATGAGATTATATGATCATTTAAAGGGAGAAATAAAGCTTTTGAAGGCATAAGTGACTATAAAAGAAGTTTTCTTCTCAATGAATGGTTTTTGCATCACGTTTCTCGAGGTAAACATTCAATTATAATCTGTTTTAACCCAAAATGTAAAAAAATTCAACTTAAAATAAGTTATAAGATTATATAATCATTTAAAGGGAGAAATAAAGCTTTTGAAGGCATAAGTGACTATAAAAGAAGTTTTCTTCTCAATGAATGGTTCTTGCTTCACGTTTCCCGAGGTAAACATTCAATTGTAATATGTTTTAACCAAAAATGTAAAAAAAATTGAAGTTAAAATCAATTATGAGATTATATGATCATTTAAAGGCATAAATAAAGCTTTTGAAGGCATAAGTGACTATAAAAGAAGTTTTCTTCTCAATGAATGGTTTTTGCGTCACGTTTCCCGAGGTAAACATTCAATTATAATCTGTTTTAACCCAAAAGGTAAAAAAATTCAACTTAAAATAAGTTATAAGATTATATAATCATTTAAAGGGAGAAATAAAGCTTTTGAAGGCATAAGTGACTATAAAAGAAGTTTTCTTCTCAATGAATGGTTTTTGCATCACGTTTCTCGAGGTAAACATTCAATTATAATCTGTTTTAACCCAAAATGTAAAAAAATTCAACTTAAAATAAGTTATAAGATTATATAATCATTTAAAGGGAGAAATAAAGCTTTTGAAGGCATAAGTGACAATAAAAGAAGTTTTCTTCTCAATGAATGCCTTTTCCTTCACGTTTCCCAAGGTAAACATTCAATTATAATCTGTTTTACCTAAAAATGTAAAAAAATTCAACTTAAAATTAATTATGAGATTATATGATCATTTAAAGGCATAAATAAAGCTTTTGAAGGCATAAGTGACTATAAAAGAAGTTTTCTTCTCAATGAATGGTTTTTGCATCACGTTTCCCGAGGTAAACATTCAATTATAATCTGTTTTAACCCAAAACGTAAAAAAATTCAACTTAAAATAAGTTATAAGATTATATAATCATTTAAAGGGAGAAATAAAGCTTTTGAAGGCATAAGTGACTCTAAAAGAAGTTTTCTTCTCAATGAATGCTTTTTCCTTCACGTTTCCCGAGGTAAACATTCAATTATAATCTGTTTTACCAAAAAATGTAAAAAAATTCAACTTAAAATCAATTATGAGATTATATGATCATTTAAAGGCATAAATAAAGCTTTTGAAGGCATAAGTGACTATAAAAGAAGTTTTCTTCTCAATGAATTGTTTTTGCATCACGTTTCTCGAGGTAAACATTCAATTATAATCTGTTTTAACCCAAAATGTAAAAAAATTCAACTTAAAATAGGTTATAAGATTATATAATCATTTAAAAGGAGAAATAAAGCTTTTGAAGGCATAAGTGACTATAAAAGAAGTTTTCTTCTCAATGAATGCTTTTTCCTTCACGTTTCCCAAGGTAAACTTTCAATTATCATCTGTTTTACCTAAAAATGTAAAACTATTCAACTTAAAATCAATTATGAGATTATATGATCATTTAAAGGCATAAATAAAGCTTTTGAAGGCATAAGTGACTATAAAAGAAGTTTTCTTCTCAATGAATGGTTTTTGCATCACGTTTCCCGAGGTAAACATTCAATTATAATCTGTTTTAATCCAAAACGTAAAAAAATTCAACTTAAAATAAGTTATAAGATTATATAATCATTTAAAGGGAGAAATAAAGCTTTTGAAGGCATAAGTGACTATAAAAGAAGTTTTCTTCTCAATGAATGGTTTTTGCTTCACGTTTCCCGAGGTAAACATTCAATTATAATCTTTTATAACCCAAAATGTAAAAAAAATTCAACTTAAAATCAATTATGAGATTATATGATCATTTAAAGGCATAAATAAAGCTTTTGAAGGCATAAGTGACTATAAAAGAAGTTTTCTTCTCAATGAATTGTTTTTGCATCACGTTTCTCGAGGTAAACATTCAATTATAATCTGTTTTAACCCAAAATGTAAAAAAATTCAACTTAAAATAGGTTATAAGATTATATAATCATTGAAAAGGAGAAATAAAGCTTTTGAAGGCATAAGTGACTATAAAAGAAGTTTTCTTCTCAATGAATGGTTTTTGCTTCACGTTTCCCGAGGTAAACATTTAATTATAATCTGTTTTAACCCAAAACGTAAAAAAAATTCAACTTAAAATCAATTATGAGATTATATGATCATTTAAAGGCATAAATAAAGCTTTTGAAGGCATAATTGACTATAAAAGAAGTTTTCTTCTCAATGAATCATTTTTGCATCACGTTTCTCGAGGTAAACATTCAATTATAATCTGTTTTAACCCAAAATGTAAAAAAATTCAACTTAAAATAAGTTATAAGATTATATAATCATTTAAAGGGAGAAATAAAGCTTTTGAAGGCATAAGTGACAATAAAAGAAGTTTTCTTCTCAATGAATGCTTTTTCCTTCACGTTTCCCGAGGTAAACATTCAATTATAATCTGTTTTACCAAAAAATGTAAAAAAATTCAACTTAAAATGAATTATGAGATTATATGATCATTTAAAGGCATAAATAAAGCTTTTGAAGGCATAAGTGACTATAAAAGAAGTTTTCTTCTCAATGAATTATTTTTGCATCACGTTTCTCAAGGTAAACATTCAATTATAAGCTGTTTTAACCCAAAATGTAAAAAAATTCAACTTAAAATAGGTTATAAGATTATATAATCATTTAAAAGGAGAAATAAAGCTTTTGAAGGCATAAGTGACTATAAAAGAAGTTTTCTTCTCAATGAATTGTTTTTGCATCACGTTTCTCGAGGTAAACATTCAATTATAATCTGTTTTACCAAAAAATGTAAAAAAATTCAACTTAAAATCAATTATGAGATTATATGATCATTTAAAGGCATAAATAAAGCTTTTGAAGGCATAAGTGACTATAAAAGAAGTTTTCTTCTCAATGAATTATTTTTGCATCACGTTTCTCAAGGTAAACATTCAATTATAAGCTGTTTTAACCCAAAATGTAAAAAAATTCAACTTAAAATAGGTTATAAGATTATATAATCATTTAAAAGGAGAAATAAAGCTTTTGAAGGCATAAGTGACTATAAAAGAAGTTTTCTTCTCAATGAATTGTTTTTGCATCACGTTTCTCGAGGTAAACATTCAATTATAATCTGTTTTAACCCAAAATGTAAAAAAATTCAACTTAAAATAGGTTATAAGATTATATAATCATTTAAAAGGAGAAATAAAGCTTTTGAAGGCATAAGTGACTATAAAAGAAGTTTTCTTCTCAATGAATGGTTTTTGCTTCACGTTTCCCGAGGTAAACATTTAATTATAATCTGTTTTAACCCAAAACGTAAAAAAAATTCAACTTAAAATCAATTATGAGATTATATGATCATTTAAAGGCATAAATAAAGCTTTTGAAGGCATAATTGACTATAAAAGAAGTTTTCTTCTCAATGAATCATTTTTGCATCACGTTTCTCAAGGTAAACATTCAATTATAATCTGTTTTAACCCAAAATGTAAAAAAATTCAACTTAAAATAAGTTATAAGATTATATAATCATTTAAAGGGAGAAATAAAGCTTTTGAAGGCATAAGTGACAATAAAAGAAGTTTTCTTCTCAATGAATGCTTTTTCCTTCACGTTTCCCGAGGTAAACATTCAATTATAATCTGTTTTACCAAAAAATGTAAAAAAATTCAACTTAAAAACAATTATGAGATTATATGATCATTTAAAGGCATAAATAAAGCTTTTGAAGGCATAAGTGACTATAAAAGAAGTTTTCTTCTCAATGAATTGTTTTTGCATCACGTTTCTCAAGGTAAACATTCAATTATAAGCTGTTTTAACCCAAAATGTAAAAAAATTCAACTTAAAATAGGTTATAAGATTATATAATCATTTAAAAGGAGAAATAAAGCTTTTGAAGGCATAAGTGACTATAAAAGAAGTTTTCTTCTCAATGAATGGTTTTTGCTTCACGTTTCCCGAGGTAAACATTCAATTATAATCTGTTTTAACCCAAAACGTAAAAAAATTCAACTTAAAATAAGTTATAAGATTATATAATCATTTAAAGGGAGAAATAAAGCTTTTGAAGGCATAAGTGACTATAAAATAAGTTTTCTTCTCAATGAATGGTTTTTGCTTCACGTTTCCCGAGGTAAACATTCAATTATAATCTTTTATAACCCAAAATGTAAAAAAAATTCAACTTAAAATCAATTATGAGATTATATGATCATTTAAAGGGAGAAATAAAGCTTTTGAAGGCATAAGTGACTATAAAAGAAGTTTTCTTCTCAATGAATGGTTTTTGCATCACGTTTCTCGAGGTAAACATTCAATTATAATCTGTTTTAACCCAAAATGTAAAAAAATTCAACTTAAAATAAGTTATAAGATTATATAATCATTTAAAGGGAGAAATAAAGCTTTTAAAGGCATAAGTGACAATAAAATAAGTTTTCTTCTCAATGAATGCTTTTTCCTTCACGTTTCCCGAGGTAAACATTAAATTATAATCTGTTTTACCAAAAAATGTAAAAAAATTCAACTTAAAATCAATTATGAGATTATATGATCATTTAAAGGCATAAATAAAGCTTTTGAAGGCATAAGTGACTATAAAAGAAGTTTTCTTCTCAATGAATTGTTTTTGCATCACGTTTCTCGAGGTAAACATTCAATTATAAGCTGTTTTAACCCAAAATGTAAAAAAATTCAACTTAAAATAGGTTATAAGATTATATAATCATTTAAAAGGAGAAATAAAGCTTTTGAAGGCATAAGTGACTATAAAAGAAGTTTTCTTCTCAATGAATGGTTTTTGCTTCATGTTTCCCGAGGTAAACATTCAATTATAATCTGTTTTAACCCAAAATGTAAAAAAATTCAACTTAAAATAAGTTATAAGATTATATAATCATTTAAAGGGAGAAATAAAGCTTTTGAAGGCATAAGTGACTATAAAAGAAGTTTTCTTCTCAATGAATGGTTCTTGCTTCACGTTTCCCGAGGTAAACATTCAATTGTAATATGTTTTAACCAAAAATGTAAAAAAAATTGAAGTTAAAATCAATTATGAGATTATATGATCATTTAAAGGCATAAATAAAGCTTTTGAAGGCATAAGTGACTATAAAAGAAGTTTTGTTCTCAATGAATGGTTTTTGCATCACGTTTCCCGAGGTAAACATTCAATTATAATCTGTTTTAACCCAAAAGGTAAAAAAATTCAACTTAAAATAAGTTATAAGATTATATAATCATTTAAAGGGAGAAATAAAGCTTTTGAAGGCATAAGTGACTATAAAAAAAGTTTTCTTCTCAATGAATGCTTTTTCCTTCACGTTTCTCGAGGTAAACATTCAATTATAATCTGTTTTACCAAAAAATGTAAAAAAATTCAACTTAAAATCAATTATGAGATTATATGATCATTTAAAGGCATAAATAAAGCTTTTGAAGGCATAAGTGACTATAAAAGAAGTTTTCTTCTCAATGAATTGTTTTTGCATCACGTTTCTCGAGGTAAACATTCAATTATAATCTGTTTTAACCCAAAATGTAAAGAAATTCAACTTAAAATAGGTTATAAGATTATATAATCATTTAAAAGGAGAAATAAAGCTTTTGAAGGCATAAGTGACTATAAAAGAAGTTTTCTTCTCAATGAATGGTTTTTGCTTCACGTTTCCCGAGGTAAACATTCAATTGTAATCTGTTTTAACCCAAAACGTAAAAAAATTCAACTTAAAATAAGTTATAAGATTATATAATCATTTAAAGGGAGAAATAAAGCTTTTGAAGGCATAAGTGACTATAAAAGAAGTTTTCTTCTCAATGAATGGTTTTTGCTTCACGTTTCCCGAGGTAAACATTTAATTATAATATGTTTTAAACCAAAACGTAAAAAAAATTCAACTTAAAATCAATTATGAGATTATATGATCATTTAAAGGCATAAATAAAGCTTTTGAAGGCATAAGTGACTATAAAAGAAGTTTTCTTCTCAATGAATGGTTTTTGCATCACGTTTCTCGAGGTAAACATTCAATTATAATCTGTTTTAACCCAAAATGTAAAAAAATTCAACTTAAAATAAGTTATAAGATTATATAATCATTTAAAGGGAGAAATAAAGCTTTTGAAGGCATAAGTGACAATAAAAGAAGTTTTCTTCTCAATGAATGCCTTTTCCTTCACGTTTCCCAAGGTAAACATTCAATTATAATCTGTTTTACCTAAAAATGTAAAAAAATTCAACTTAAAATTAATTATGAGATTATATGATCATTTAAAGGCATAAATAAAGCTTTTGAAGGCATAAGTGACTATAAAAGAAGTTTTCTTCTCAATGAATGGTTTTTGCATCACGTTTCCCGAGGTAAACATTCAATTATAATCTGTTTTAACCCAAAACGTAAAAAAATTCAACTTAAAATAAGTTATAAGATTATATAATCATTTAAAGGGAGAAATAAAGCTTTTGAAGGCATAAGTGACTATAAAAGAAGTTTTCTTCTCAATGAATGCTTTTTCCTTCACGTTTCCCGAGGTAAACATTCAATTATAATCTGTTTTACCAAAAAATGTAAAAAAATTCAACTTAAAATCAATTATGAGATTATATGATCATTTAAAGGCATAAATAAAGCTTTTGAAGGCATAAGTGACTATAAAAGAAGTTTTCTTCTCAATGAATTGTTTTTGCATCACGTTTCTCGAGGTAAACATTCAATTATAATCTGTTTTAACCCAAAATGTAAAAAAATTCAACTTAAAATAGGTTATAAGATTATATAATCATTTAAAAGGAGAAATAAAGCTTTTGAAGGCATAAGTGACTATAAAATAAGTTTTCTTCTCAATGAATGGTTTTTGCTTCACGTTTCCCGAGGTAAACATTCAATTATAATCTGTTTTAACCCAAAATGTAAAAAAATTCAACTTAAAATAAGTTATAAGATTATATAATCATTTAAAAGGAGAAATAAAGCTTTTGAAGGCATAAGTGACTATAAAAGAAGTTTTCTTCTCAATGAATGCTTTTTCCTTCACGTTTCCCAAGGTAAACATTCAATTATCATCTGTTTTACCTAAAAAAGTAAAACTATTCAACTTAAAATCAATTATGAGATTATATGATCATTTAAAGGCATAAATAAAGCTTTTGAAGGCATAAGTGACTATAAAAGAAGTTTTCTTCTCAATGAATTGTTTTTGCATCACGTTTCTCGAGGTAAACATTCAATTATAATCTGTTTTAACCCAAAAGGTAAAAAAATTCAACTTAAAATAAGTTATAAGATTATATAATCATTTAAAGGGAGAAATAAAGCTTTTGAAGGCATAAGTGACAATAAAATAAGTTTTCTTCTCAATGAATGCTTTTTCCTTCACGTTTCCCGAGGTAAACATTAAATTATAATCTGTTTTACCAAAAAATGTAAAAAAATTCAACTTAAAATCAATTATGAGATTATATGATCATTTAAAGGCATAAATAAAGCTTTTGAAGGCATAAGTGACTATAAAAGAAGTTTTCTTCTCAATGAATTGTTTTTGCATCACGTTTCTCGAGGTAAACATTCAATTATAATCTGTTTTAATTCAAAATGTAAAAAAATTCAACTTAAAATAGGTTATAAGATTATATAATCATTTAAAAGGAGAAATAAAGCTTTTGAAGGCATAAGTGACTATAAAAGAAGTTTTCTTCTCAATGAATGGTTTTTGCATCACGTTTCTCGAGGTAAACATTCAATTATAATCTGTTTTAACCCAAAACGTAAAAAAATTCAACTTAAAATAAGTTATAAGATTATATAATCATTTAAAGGGAGAAATAAAGCTTTTGAAGGCATAAGTGACTATAAAAGAAGTTTTCTTCTCAATGAATAGTTTTTGCTTCACGTTTCCCGAGGTAAACATTCAATTATAATCTTTTATAACCCAAAATGTAAAAAAAATTCAACTTAAAATCAATTATGAGATTATATGATCATTTAAAGGCATAAATAAAGCTTTTGAAGGCATAAGTGACTATAAAAGAAGTTTTCTTCTCAATGAATTGTTTTTGCATCACGTTTCTCGAGGTAAACATTCAATTATAATCTGTTTTAACCCAAAATGTAAAAAAATTCAACTTAAAATAGGTTATAAGATTATATAATCATTTAAAAGGAGAAATAAAGCTTTTGAAGGCATAAGTGACTATAAAAGAAGTTTTCTTCTCAATGAATGGTTTTTGCTTCACGTTTCCCGAGGTAAACATTTAATTATAATCTGTTTTAACCCAAAACGTAAAAAAAATTCAACTTAGAATCAATTATGAGATTATATGATCATTTAAAGGCATAAATAAAGCTTTTGAAGGCATAATTGACTATAAAAGAAGTTTTCTTCTAAATGAATCATTTTTGCATCACGTTTCTCGAGGTAAACATTCAATTATAATCTGTTTTAACCCAAAATGTAAAAAAATTCAACTTAAAATAAGTTATAAGATTATATAATCATTTAAAGGGAGAAATAAAGCTTTTGAAGGCATAAGTGACAATAAAAGAAGTTTTCTTCTCAATGAATGCTTTTTCCTTCACGTTTCCCGAGGTAAACATTCAATTATAATCTGTTTTACCAAAAAATGTAAAAAAATTCAACTTAAAAACAATTATGAGATTATATGATCATTTAAAGGCATAAATAAAGCTTTTGAAGGCATAAGTGACTATAAAAGAAGTTTTCTTCTCAATGAATTGTTTTTGCATCACGTTTCTCAAGGTAAACATTCAATTATAAGCTGTTTTAACCCAAAATGTAAAAAAATTCAACTTAAAATAGGTTATAAGATTATATAATCATTTAAAAGGAGAAATAAAGCTTTTGAAGGCATAAGTGACTATAAAAGAAGTTTTCTTCTCAATGAATGGTTTTTGCTTCACGTTTCCCGAGGTAAACATTCAATTATAATCTGTTTTAACCCAAAACGTAAAAAAATTCAACTTAAAATAAGTTATAAGATTATATAATCATTTAAAGGGAGAAATAAAGCTTTTGAAGGCATAAGTGACTATAAAATAAGTTTTCTTCTCAATGAATGGTTTTTGCTTCACGTTTCCCGAGGTAAACATTCAATTATAATCTTTTATAACCCAAAATGTAAAAAAAATTCAACTTAAAATCAATTATGAGATTATATGATCATTTAAAGGGAGAAATAAAGCTTTTGAAGGCATAAGTGACTATAAAAGAAGTTTTCTTCTCAATGAATGGTTTTTGCATCACGTTTCTCGAGGTAAACATTCAATTATAATCTGTTTTAACCCAAAATGTAAAAAAATTCAACTTAAAATAAGTTATAAGATTATATAATCATTTAAAGGGAGAAATAAAGCTTTTGAAGGCATAAGTGACAATAAAATAAGTTTTCTTCTCAATGAATGCTTTTTCCTTCACGTTTCCCGAGGTAAACATTAAATTATAATCTGTTTTACCAAAAAATGTAAAAAAATTCAACTTAAAATCAATTATGAGATTATATCATCATTTAAAGGCATAAATAAAGCTTTTGAAGGCATAAGTGACTATAAAAGAAGTTTTCTTCTCAATGAATTGTTTTTGCATCACGTTTCTCGAGGTAAACATTCAATTATAATCTGTTTTAACCCAAAATGTAAAAAAATTCAACTTAAAATAGGTTATAAGATTATATAATCATTTAAAAGGAGAAATAAAGCTTTTGAAGGCATAAGTGACTATAAAAGAAGTTTTCTTCTCAATGAATGCTTTTTCCTTCACGTTTCCCAAGGTAAACATTCAATTATAATCTGTTTTACCTAAAAATGTAAAACAATTCAACTTAAAATCAATTATGAGATTATATGATCATTTAAAGGCATAAATAAAGCTTTTGAAGGCATAAGTGACTATAAAAGAAGTTTTCTTCTCAATGAATGATTTTTGCATCACGTTTCCCGAGGTAAACATTCAATTATAATCTGTTTTAACCCAAAACGTAAAAAAATTCAACTTAAAATAAGTTATAAGATTATATAATCATTTAAAGGGAGAAATAAAGCTTTTGAAGGCATAAGTGACTATAAAAGAAGTTTTCTTCTCAATGAATGGTTTTTGCTTCACGTTTCCCGAGGTAAACATTCAATTATAATCTTTTATAACCCAAAATGTAAAAAAAATTCAACTTAAAATCAATTATGAGATTATATGATCATTTAAAGGCATAAATAAAGCTTTTGAAGGCATAAGTGACTATAAAAGAAGTTTTCTTCTCAATGAATTGTTTTTGCATCACGTTTCTCGAGGTAAACATTCAATTATAATCTGTTTTAACCCAAAATGTAAAACAATTCAACTTAAAATAGGTTATAAGATTATATAATCATTTAAAAGGAGAAATAAAGCTTTTGAAGGCATAAGTGACTATAAAAGAAGTTTTCTTCTCAATGAATGGTTTTTGCTTCACGTTTCCTGAGGTAAACATTTAATTATAATCTGTTTTAACCCAAAACGAAAAAAAAATTCAACTTAAAATCAATTATGAGATTATATGGTCATTTAAAGGCATAAATAAAGCTTTTGAAGGCATAATTGACTATAAAAGAAGTTTTCTTCTCAATGAATAGTTTTTGCATCACGTTTCTCAAGGTAAACATTCAATTATAAGCTGTTTTAACCCAAAATGTAAAAAAATTCAACTTAAAATAGGTTATAAGATTATATAATCATTTAAAAGGAGAAATAAAGCTTTTGAAGGCATAAGTGACTATAAAAGAAGTTTTCTTCTCAATGAATGGTTTTTGCTTCATGTTTCCCGAGGTAAACATTCAATTATAATCTTTTATAACCCAAAATGTAAAAAAAATTCAACTTAAAATCAATTATGAGATTATATGATCATTTAAAGGCATAAATAAAGCTTTTGAAGGCATAAGTGACTATAAAAGAAGTTTTCTTCTCAATGAATTGTTTTTGCATCACGTTTCTCGAGGTAAACATTCAATTATAATCTGTTTTAACCCAAAAGGTAAAAAAATTCAACTTAAAATAAGTTATAAGATTATATAATCATTTAAAGGGAGAAATAAAGCTTTTGAAGGCATAAGTGACAATAAAAGAAGTTTTCTTCTCAATGAATGCTTTTTCCTTCACGTTTCCCGAGGTAAACATTCAATTATAATCTGTTTTACCAAAAAATGTAAAAAAATTCAACTTAAAATCAATTATGAGATTATATGATCATTTAAAGGCATAAATAAAGCTTTTGAAGGCATAAGTGACTATAAAAGAAGTTTTCTTCTCAATGAATTGTTTTTGCATCACGTTTCTCAAGGTAAACATTCAATTATAAGCTGTTTTAACCCAAAATGTAAAAAAATTCAACTTAAAATAGGTTATAAGATTATATAATCATTTAAAAGGAGAAATAAAGCTTTTGAAGGCATAAGTGACTATAAAAGAAGTTTTCTTCTCAATGAATTGTTTTTGCATCACGTTTCTCGAGGTAAACATTCAATTATAATCTGTTTTAACCCAAAACGTAAAAAAAATTCAACTTAAAATCAATTATGAGATTATATGGTCATTTAAAGGCATAAAGAAAGCTTTTGAAGGCATAATTGACTATAAAAGAAGTTTTCTTCTCAATGAATCGTTTTTGCATCACGTTTCTCGAGGTAAACATTCAATTATAATCTGTTTTAACCCAAAATGTAAAAAAATTCAACTTAAAATAAGTTATAAGATTATATAATCATTTAAAGGGAGAAATAAAGCTTTTGAAGGCATAAGTGACAATAAAAGAAGTTTTCTTCTCAATGAATGCTTTTTCCTTCACGTTTCCCGAGGTAAACATTCAATTATAACCTGTTTTACCAAAAAATGTAAAAAAATTCAACTTAAAATCAATTATGAGATTATATGATCATTTAAAGGCATAAATAAAGCTTTTGAAGGCATAAGTGACTATAAAAGAAGTTTTCTTCTCAATGAATTGTTTTTGCATCACGTTTCTCAAGGTAAACATTCAATTATAAGCTGTTTTAACCCAAAATGTAAAAAAATTCAACTTAAAATAGGTTATAAGATTATATAATCATTTAAAAGGAGAAATAAAGCTTTTGAAGGCATAAGTGACTATAAAAGAAGTTTTCTTCTCAATGAATTGTTTTTGCATCACGTTTCTCGAGGTAAACATTCAATTATAATCTGTTTTAACCCAAAATGTAAAAAAATTCAACTTAAAATAGGTTATAAGATTATATAATCATTTAAAAGGAGAAATAAAGCTTTTGAAGGCATAAGTGACTATAAAAGAAGTTTTCTTCTCAATGAATGGTTTTTGCTTCACGTTTCCCGAGGTAAACATTTAATTATAATCTGTTTTAACCCAAAACGTAAAAAAAATTCAACTTAAAATCAATTATGAGATTATATGATCATTTAAAGGCATAAATAAAGCTTTTGAAGGCATAATTGACTATAAAAGAAGTTTTCTTCTAAATGAATCATTTTTGCATCACGTTTCTCGAGGTAAACATTCAATTATAATCTGTTTTAACCCAAAATGTAAAAAAATTCAACTTAAAATAAGTTATAAGATTATATAATCATTTAAAGGGAGAAATAAAGCTTTTGAAGGCATAAGTGACAATAAAAGAAGTTTTCTTCTCAATGAATGCTTTTTCCTTCACGTTTCCCGAGGTAAACATTCAATTATAATCTGTTTTACCAAAAAATGTAAAAAAATTCAACTTAAAAACAATTATGAGATTATATGATCATTTAAAGGCATAAATAAAGCTTTTGAAGGCATAAGTGACTATAAAAGAAGTTTTCTTCTCAATGAATTGTTTTTGCATCACGTTTCTCAAGGTAAACATTCAATTATAAGCTGTTTTAACCCAAAATGTAAAAAAATTCAACTTAAAATAGGTTATAAGATTATATAATCATTTAAAAGGAGAAATAAAGCTTTTGAAGGCATAAGTGACTATAAAAGAAGTTTTCTTCTCAATGAATGGTTTTTGCTTCACGTTTCCCGAGGTAAACATTCAATTATAATCTGTTTTAACCCAAAACGTAAAAAAATTCAACTTAAAATAAGTTATAAGATTATATAATCATTTAAAGGGAGAAATAAAGCTTTTGAAGGCATAAGTGACTATAAAATAAGTTTTCTTCTCAATGAATGGTTTTTGCTTCATGTTTCCCGAGGTAAACATTCAATTATAATCTTTTATAACCCAAAATGTAAAAAAAATTCAACTTAAAATCAATTATGAGATTATATGATCATTTAAAGGGAGAAATAAAGCTTTTGAAGGCATAAGTGACTATAAAAGAAGTTTTCTTCTCAATGAATGGTTTTTGCATCACGTTTCTCGAGGTAAACATTCAATTATAATCTGTTTTAACCCAAAATGTAAAAAAATTCAACTTAAAATAAGTTATAAGATTATATAATCATTTAAAGGGAGAAATAAAGCTTTTGAAGGCATAAGTGACAATAAAATAAGTTTTCTTCTCAATGAATTCTTTTTCCTTCACGTTTCCCGAGGTAAATCTTAAATTATAATCTGTTTTACCAAAAAATGTAAAAAAATTCAACTTAAAATCAATTATGAGATTATATCATCATTTAAAGGCATAAATAAAGCTTTTGAAGGCATAAGTGACTATAAAAGAAGTTTTCTTCTCAATGAATTGTTTTTGCATCACGTTTCTCGAGGTAAACATTCAATTATAATCTGTTTTAACCCAAAATGTAAAAAAATTCAACTTAAAATAGGTTATAAGATTATATAATCATTTAAAAGGAGAAATAAAGCTTTTGAAGGCATAAGTGACTATAAAAGAAGTTTTCTTCTCAATGAATGCTTTTTCCTTCACGTTTCCCAAGGTAAACATTCAATTATAATCTGTTTTACCTAAAAATGTAAAACAATTCAACTTAAAATCAATTATGAGATTATATGATCATTTAAAGGCATAAATAAAGCTTTTGAAGGCATAAGTGACTATAAAAGAAGTTTTCTTCTCAATGAATGATTTTTGCATCACGTTTCCCGAGGTAAACATTCAATTATAATCTGTTTTAACCCAAAACGTAAAAAAATTCAACTTAAAATAAGTTATAAGATTATATAATCATTTAAAGTGAGAAATAAAGCTTTTGAAGGCATAAGTGACTATAAAAGAAGTTTTCTTCTCAATGAATGGTTTTTGCTTCACGTTTCCCGAGGTAAACATTTAATTATAATCTGTTTTAACCCAAAACGTAAAAAAAATTCAACTTAGAATCAATTATGAGATTATATGATCATTTAAAGGCATAAATAAAGCTTTTGAAGGCATAATTGACTATAAAAGAAGTTTTCTTCTAAATGAATCATTTTTGCATCACGTTTCTCGAGGTAAACATTCAATTATAATCTGTTTTAACCCAAAATGTAAAAAAATTCAACTTAAAATAAGTTATAAGATTATATAATCATTTAAAGGGAGAAATAAAGCTTTTGAAGGCATAAGTGACAATAAAAGAAGTTTTCTTCTCAATGAATGCTTTTTCCTTCACGTTTCCCGAGGTAAACATTCAATTATAATCTGTTTTACCAAAAAATGTAAAAAAATTCAACTTAAAAACAATTATGAGATTATATGATCATTTAAAGGCATAAATAAAGCTTTTGAAGGCATAAGTGACTATAAAAGAAGTTTTCTTCTCAATGAATTGTTTTTGCATCACGTTTCTCAAGGTAAACATTCAATTATAAGCTGTTTTAACCCAAAATGTAAAAAAATTCAACTTAAAATAGGTTATAAGATTATATAATCATTTAAAAGGAGAAATAAAGCTTTTGAAGGCATAAGTGACTATAAAAGAAGTTTTCTTCTCAATGAATGGTTTTTGCTTCACGTTTCCCGAGGTAAACATTCAATTATAATCTGTTTTAACCCAAAACGTAAAAAAATTCAACTTAAAATAAGTTATAAGATTATATAATCATTTAAAGGGAGAAATAAAGCTTTTGAAGGCATAAGTGACAATAAAAGAAGTTTTCTTCTCAATGAATGCTTTTTCCTTCACGTTTCCCGAGGTAAACATTCAATTATAACCTGTTTTACCAAAAAATGTAAAAAAATTCAACTTAAAATCAATTATGAGATTATATGATCATTTAAAGGCATAAATAAAGCTTTTGAAGGCATAAGTGACTATAAAAGAAGTTTTCTTCTCAATGAATTGTTTTTGCATCACGTTTCTCAAGGTAAACATTCAATTATAAGCTGTTTTAACCCAAAATGTAAAAAAATTCAACTTAAAATAGGTTATAAGATTATATAATCATTTAAAAGGAGAAATAAAGCTTTTGAAGGCATAAGTGACTATAAAAGAAGTTTTCTTCTCAATGAATTGTTTTTGCATCACGTTTCTCGAGGTAAACATTCAATTATAATCTGTTTTAACCCAAAATGTAAAAAAATTCAACTTAAAATAGGTTATAAGATTATATAATCATTTAAAAGGAGAAATAAAGCTTTTGAAGGCATAAGTGACTATAAAAGAAGTTTTCTTCTCAATGAATGGTTTTTGCTTCACGTTTCCCGAGGTAAACATTTAATTATAATCTGTTTTAACCCAAAACGTAAAAAAAATTCAACTTAAAATCAATTATGAGATTATATGATCATTTAAAGGCATAAATAAAGCTTTTGAAGGCATAATTGACTATAAAAGAAGTTTTCTTCTAAATGAATCATTTTTGCATCACGTTTCTCGAGGTAAACATTCAATTATAATCTGTTTTAACCCAAAATGTAAAAAAATTCAACTTAAAATAAGTTATAAGATTATATAATCATTTAAAGGGAGAAATAAAGCTTTTGAAGGCATAAGTGACAATAAAAGAAGTTTTCTTCTCAATGAATGCTTTTTCCTTCACGTTTCCCGAGGTAAACATTCAATTATAATCTGTTTTACCAAAAAATGTAAAAAAATTCAACTTAAAAACAATTATGAGATTATATGATCATTTAAAGGCATAAATAAAGCTTTTGAAGGCATAAGTGACTATAAAAGAAGTTTTCTTCTCAATGAATTGTTTTTGCATCACGTTTCTCAAGGTAAACATTCAATTATAAGCTGTTTTAACCCAAAATGTAAAAAAATTCAACTTAAAATAGGTTATAAGATTATATAATCATTTAAAAGGAGAAATAAAGCTTTTGAAGGCATAAGTGACTATAAAAGAAGTTTTCTTCTCAATGAATGGTTTTTGCTTCACGTTTCCCGAGGTAAACATTCAATTATAATCTGTTTTAACCCAAAACGTAAAAAAATTCAACTTAAAATAAGTTATAAGATTATATAATCATTTAAAGGGAGAAATAAAGCTTTTGAAGGCATAAGTGACTATAAAATAAGTTTTCTTCTCAATGAATGGTTTTTGCTTCATGTTTCCCGAGGTAAACATTCAATTATAATCTTTTATAACCCAAAATGTAAAAAAAATTCAACTTCAAATCAATTATGAGATTATATGATCATTTAAAGGGAGAAATAAAGCTTTTGAAGGCATAAGTGACTATAAAAGAAGTTTTCTTCTCAATGAATGGTTTTTGCATCACGTTTCTCGAGGTAAACATTCAATTATAATCTGTTTTAACCCAAAATGTAAAAAAATTCAACTTAAAATAAGTTATAAGATTATATAATCATTTAAAGGGAGAAATAAAGCTTTTGAAGGCATAAGTGACAATAAAATAAGTTTTCTTCTCAATGAATTCTTTTTCCTTCACGTTTCCCGAGGTAAATCTTAAATTATAATCTGTTTTACCAAAAAATGTAAAAAAATTCAACTTAAAATCAATTATGAGATTATATCATCATTTAAAGGCATAAATAAAGCTTTTGAAGGCATAAGTGACTATAAAAGAAGTTTTCTTCTCAATGAATTGTTTTTGCATCACGTTTCTCGAGGTAAACATTCAATTATAATCTGTTTTAACCCAAAATGTAAAAAAATTCAACTTAAAATAGGTTATAAGATTATATAATCATTTAAAAGGAGAAATAAAGCTTTTGAAGGCATAAGTGACTATAAAAGAAGTTTTCTTCTCAATGAATGCTTTTTCCTTCACGTTTCCCAAGGTAAACATTCAATTATAATCTGTTTTACCTAAAAATGTAAAACAATTCAACTTAAAATCAATTATGAGATTATATGATCATTTAAAGGCATAAATAAAGCTTTTGAAGGCATAAGTGACTATAAAAGAAGTTTTCTTCTCAATGAATGATTTTTGCATCACGTTTCCCGAGGTAAACATTCAATTATAATCTGTTTTAACCCAAAACGTAAAAAAATTCAACTTAAAATAAGTTATAAGATTATATAATCATTTAAAGGGAGAAATAAAGCTTTTGAAGGCATAAGTGACTATAAAAGAAGTTTTCTTCTCAATGAATGGTTTTTGCTTCACGTTTCCCGAGGTAAACATTTAATTATAATCTGTTTTAACCCAAAACGTAAAAAAAATTCAACTTAGAATCAATTATGAGATTATATGATCATTTAAAGGCATAAATAAAGCTTTTGAAGGCATAATTGACTATAAAAGAAGTTTTCTTCTAAATGAATCATTTTTGCATCACGTTTCTCAAGGTAAACATTCAATTATAATCTGTTTTAACCCAAAATGTAAAAAAATTCAACTTAAAATAAGTTATAAGATTATATAATCATTTAAAGGGAGAAATAAAGCTTTTGAAGGCATAAGTGACAATAAAAGAAGTTTTCTTCTCAATGAATGCTTTTTCCTTCACGTTTCCCGAGGTAAACATTCAATTATAATCTGTTTTACCAAAAAATGTAAAAAAATTCAACTTAAAAACAATTATGAGATTATATGATCATTTAAAGGCATAAATAAAGCTTTTGAAGGCATAAGTGACTATAAAAGAAGTTTTCTTCTCAATGAATTGTTTTTGCATCACGTTTCTCAAGGTAAACATTCAATTATAAGCTGTTTTAACCCAAAATGTAAAAAAATTCAACTTAAAATAGGTTATAAGATTATATAATCATTTAAAAGGAGAAATAAAGCTTTTGAAGGCATAAGTGACTATAAAAGAAGTTTTCTTCTCAATGAATGGTTTTTGCTTCACGTTTCCCGAGGTAAACATTCAATTATAATCTGTTTTAACCCAAAACGTAAAAAAATTCAACTTAAAATAAGTTATAAGATTATATAATCATTTAAAGGGAGAAATAAAGCTTTTGAAGGCATAAGTGACTATAAAATAAGTTTTCTTCTCAATGAATGGTTTTTGCTTCACGTTTCCCGAGGTAAACATTCAATTATAATCTTTTATAACCCAAAATGTAAAAAAAATTCAACTTAAAATCAATTATGAGATTATATGATCATTTAAAGGGAGAAATAAAGCTTTTGAAGGCATAAGTGACTATAAAAGAAGTTTTCTTCTCAATGAATGGTTTTTGCATCACGTTTCTCGAGGTAAACATTCAATTATAATCTGTTTTAACCCAAAATGTAAAAAAATTCAACTTAAAATAAGTTATAAGATTATATAATCATTTAAAGGGAGAAATAAAGCTTTTGAAGGCATAAGTGACAATAAAATAAGTTTTCTTCTCAATGAATGCTTTTTCCTTCACGTTTCCCGAGGTAAACATTAAATTATAATCTGTTTTACCAAAAAATGTAAAAAAATTCAACTTAAAATCAATTATGAGATTATATCATCATTTAAAGGCATAAATAAAGCTTTTGAAGGCATAAGTGACTGTAAAAGAAGTTTTCTTCTCAATGAATGGTTTTTACATCACGTTTCCCGAGGTAAACATTGAATTATAATCTGTTTTAACCCAAAACATAAAAAAATTCAACTTAAAATAAGTTATAAGATTATATAATCATTTAAAGAGAGAAATAAAGCTTTTGAAGGCATAAGTGACTATAAAAGAAGATTTCTTCTCAATGAATGGTTTTTGCATCACGTTTCCCGAGGTAAACATTCAATTATAATCTGTTTTAACCCAAAATGTAAAAAAAATTCAACTTAAAATCAATTATGAGATTATATGATCATTTAAAGGCATAAATAAAGCTTTTGAAGGCATAAGTGACTATAAAAGAAGTTTTCTTCTCAATGAATGGTTTTTGCATCACGTTTCTCGAGGTAAACATTCAATTATAATCTGTTTTAACCCAAAATGTAAAAAAATTCAACTTAAAATAAGTTATAAGATTATATCATCATTTAAAAAAAGAAATAAAGCTTTTGAAGGCATAAGTGACAATAAAAGAAGTTTTCTTCTCAATGAATGCTTTTTCCTTCACGTTTCCCAAGGTAAACATTCAATTATAATCTGTTTTACCCCAAAATCTAAAAAAATTCAACTTAAAATAAATTATAAGATTATATAATCATTTAAAGGGAGAAATAAAGCTTTTGAAGGCATAAGTGACTATAAAAGAAGTTTTCTTCTCAATGAATGCTTTTTCCTTCACGTTTCCCAAGGTAAACATTCAATTATAATCTGTTTTAACCCAAAATGTAATAAAATTCAACTTAAAATAAGCTATAAGATTATATAATCATTTAAAGGGAGAAATAAAGCTTTTGAAGGCATAAGTGACTATAAAAGAAGTTTTCTTCTCAATGAATTGTTTTTGCATCACGTTTCTCGAGGTAAACATTCAATTATAATCTGTTTTAACCCAAAACATAAAAAAAATTCAACTTAAAATCAATTATGAGATTATATGGTCATTTAAAGGCATAAATAAAGCTTTTGAAGGCATAATTGACAATAAAAGAAGTTTTCTTCTCAATGAATCGTTTTTGCATCACGTTTCTCGAGGTAAACATTCAATTATAATCTGTTTTAACCCAAAATGTAAAAAAATTCAACTTAAAATAAGTTATAAGATTATATAATCATTTAAAGGGAGAAATAAAGCTTTTGAAGGCATAAGTGACTATAAAAGAAGTTTTCTTCTCAATGAATTGTTTTTGCATCACGTTTCTCGAGGTAAACATTCAATTATAATCTGTTTTAACCCAAAATGTAAAAAAATTAAACTTAAAATAGGTTATAAGATTATATAATCATTTAAAAGGAGAAATAAAGCTTTTGAAGGCATAAGTGACTATAAAAGAAGTTTTCTTCTCAATGAATTGTTTTTGCATCACGTTTCTCGAGGTAAACATTCAATTATAATCTGTTTTAACCCAAAACGTAAAAAAAATTCAACTTAAAATCAATTATGAGATTATATGGTCATTTAAAGGCATAAATAAAGCTTTTGAAGGCATAATTGACTATAAAAGAAGTTTTCTTCTCAATGACTCGTTTTTGCATCACGTTTCTCGAGGTAAACATTCAATTATAATCTGTTTTAACCCAAAATGTAAAAAAATTCAACTTAAAATAAGTTATAAGATTATATAATCATTTAAAGGGAGAAATAAAGCTTTTGAAGGCATAAGTGACAATAAAAGAAGTTTTCTTCTCAATGAATGCTTTTTCCTTCACGTTTCCCGAGGTAAACATTCAATTATAATCTGTTTTACCAAAAAATGTAAAAAAAATCAACTTAAAATCAATTATGAGATTATATGATCATTTAAAGGCATAAATAAAGCTTTTGAAGGCATAAGTGACTATAAAAGAAGTTTTCTTCTCAATGAATTGTTTTTGCATCACGTTTCTCAAGGTAAACATTCAATTATAAGCTGTTTTAACCCAAAATGTAAAAAAATTCAACTTCAAATAGGTTATAAGATTATATAATCATTTAAAAGGAGAAATAAAGCTTTTGAAGGCATAAGTGACTATAAAAGAAGTTTTCTTCTCAA
This sequence comes from Theobroma cacao, assembly GCF_053813885.1. NCBI lineage: Eukaryota > Viridiplantae > Streptophyta > Magnoliopsida > Malvales > Malvaceae > Theobroma > Theobroma cacao. Next base: position 21,211,847 of record NC_142643.1, read on the forward strand.
TGAATGGTTTTTGCTTCACGTTTCCCGAGGTAAACATTCAATTATAATCTGTTTTAACCCAAAACGTAAAAAAATTCAGCTTAAAATAAGTTATAAGATTATATAATCATTTAAAGGGAGAAATAAAGCTTTTGAAGGCATAAGTGACTATAAAATAAGTTTTCTTCTCAATGAATGGTTTTTGCTTCACGTTTCCCGAGGTAAACATTCAATTATAATCTTTTATAACCCAAAATGTAAAAAAAATTGAAGTTAAAATCAATTATGAGATTATATGATCATTTAAAGGGAGAAATAAAGCTTTTGAAGGCATAAGTGACTATAAAAGAAGTTTTCTTCTCAATGAATGGTTTTTGCATCACGTTTCTCGAGGTAAACATTCAATTATAATCTGTTTTAACCCAAAATGTAAAAAAATTCAACTTAAAATAAGTTATAAGATTATATAATCATTTAAAGGGAGAAATAAAGCTTTTGAAGGCATAAGTGACAATAAAATAAGTTTTCTTCTCAATGAATGCTTTTTCCTTCACGTTTCCCGAGGTAAACATTAAATTATAATCTGTTTTACCAAAAAATGTAAAAAAATTCAACTTAAAATCAATTATGAGATTATATCATCATTTAAAGGCATAAATAAAGCTTTTGAAGGCATAAGTGACTGTAAAAGAAGTTTTCTTCTCAATGAATGGTTTTTACATCACGTTTCCCGAGGTAAACATTGAATTATAATCTGTTTTAACCCAAAACATAAAAAAATTCAACTTAAAATAAGTTATAAGATTATATAATCATTTAAAGGGAGAAATAAAGCTTTTGAAGGCATAAGTGACTATAAAAGAAGATTTCTTCTCAATGAATGGTTTTTGCATCACGTTTCCCGAGGTAAACATTCAATTATAATCTGTTTTAACCCAAAACGTAAAAAAATTAAACTTAAAATAAGTTATAAGATTATATAATCATTTAAAGGGAGAAATAAAGCTTTTGAAGGCATAAGTGACAATAAAAGAAGTTTTCTTCTCAATGAATGCTTTTTCCTTCACGTTTCCCAAGGTAAACATTCAATTATAATCTGTTTTACCTAAAAATGTAAAAAAATTCAACTTAAAATCAATTATGAGATTATATGATCATTTAAAGGGAGAAATAAAGCTTTTGAAGGCATAAATGACTATAAAAGAAGTTTTCTTCTCAATGAATGGTTTTTGCTTCACGTTTCCCGAGGTAAACATTCAATTATAATATGTTTTAACCCAAAATGTAAAAAAAATTCAACTTAAAATCAATTATGAGATTATATGATCATTTAAAGGCATAAATAAAGCTTTTGAAGGCATAAGTGACTATAAAAGAAGTTTTCTTCTCAATGAATGGTTTTTGCATCACGTTTCCCGAGGTAAACATTCAATTATAATCTGTTTTAACCCAAAACGTAAAAAAATTAAACTTAAAATAAGTTATAAGATTATATAATCATTTAAAGGGAGAAATAAAGCTTTTGAAGGCATAAGTGACAATAAAAGAAGTTTTCTTCTCAATGAATGCTTTTTCCTTCACGTTTCCCAAGGTAAACATTCAATTATAATCTGTTTTACCTAAAAATGTAAAAAAATTCAACTTAAAATAAATTATAAGATTATATAATCATTTAAAGGGAGAAATAAAGCTTTTGAAGGCATAAGTGACTATAAAAGAAGTTTTCTTCTCAATGAATGCTTTTTCCTTCACGTTTCCCAAGGTAAACATTCAATTATAATCTGTTTTAACCCAAAATGTAATAAAATTCAACTTAAAATAAGTTATAAGATTATATAATCATTTAAAGGGAGAAATAAAGCTTTTGAAGGCATAAGTGACTATAAAAGAAGTTTTCTTCTCAATGAATGGTTCTTGCTTCACGTTTCCCGAGGTAAACATTCAATTATAATCTGTTTTAACCAAAAATGTAAAAAAAATTGAAGTTAAAATCAATTATGAGATTATATGATCATTTAAAGGCATAAATAAAGCTTTTGAAGGCATAAGTGACTATAAAAGAAGTTTTCTTCTCAATGAATGGTTTTTGCATCACGTTTCCCGAGGTAAACATTCAATTATAATCTGTTTTAACCCAAAAGGTAAAAAAATTCAACTTAAAATAAGTTATAAGATTATATAATCATTTAAAGGGAGAAATAAAGCTTTTGAAGGCATAAGTGACTATAAAAGAAGTTTTCTTCTCGATGAATGGTTTTTGCTTCACGTCTCCCGAGGTAAACATTCAATTATAATCTGTTTTAACCCAAAATGTAAAAAAAATTCAACTTAAAATTAATTATGAGATTATATGATCATTTAAAGGCATAAATAAAGCTTTTGAAGGCATAAGTGACTATAAAAGAAGTTTTCTTCTCAATGAATGGTTTTTGCATCACGTTTCTCGAGGTAAACATTCAATTATAATCTGTTTTAACCCAAAATGTAAAAAAATTCAACTTAAAATAAGTTATAAGATTGTATAATCATTGAAAAAAAGAAATAAAGCTTTTGAAGGTATAAGTGACTATAAAAGAAGTTTTCTTCTCAATGAATGCTTTTTCCTTAACGTTTCTCGAGGTAAACATTCAATTATAATCTGTTTTAACCCAAAATGTAAAAAAATTCAACTTAAAATAAGTTATAAGATTATATAATCATTTAAAGGGAGAAATAAAGCTTTTGAAGGCATAAGTGACTATAAAAGAAGTTTTCTTCTCAATGAATGGTTTTTGCATCACGTTTCTCGAGGTAAACATTCAATTATAATCTGTTTTAACCCAAAATGTAAAAAAATTCAACTTAAAATAAGTTATAAGATTATATAATCATTTAAAGGGAGAAATAAAGCTTTTGAAGGCATAAGTGACTATAAAAGAAGTTTTCTTCTCAATGAATGGTTCTTGCTTCACGTTTCCCGAGGTAAACATTCAATTGTAATATGTTTTAACCAAAAATGTAAAAAAAATTGAAGTTAAAATCAATTATGAGATTATATGATCATTTAAAGGCATAAATAAAGCTTTTGAAGGCATAAGTGACTATAAAAGAAGTTTTCTTCTCAATGAATGGTTTTTGCATCACGTTTCCCGAGGTAAACATTCAATTATAATCTGTTTTAACCCAAAAGGTAAAAAAATTCAACTTAAAATAAGTTATAAGATTATATAATCATTTAAAGGGAGAAATAAAGCTTTTGAAGGCATAAGTGACTATAAAAGAAGTTTTCTTCTCAATGAATGCTTTTTCCTTCACGTTTCTCGAGGTAAACATTCAATTATAATCTGTTTTACCAAAAAATGTAAAAAAAATCAACTTAAAATCAATTATGACATTATATGATCATTTAAAGGCATAAATAAAGCTTTTGAAGGCATAAGTGACTATAAAAGAAGTTTTCTTCTCAATGAATGGTTTTTGCATCACGTTTCTCGAGGTAAACATTCAATTATAATCTGTTTTAACCCAAAATGTAAAAAAATTCAACTTAAAATAAGTTATAAGATTGTATAATCATTGAAAAAAAGAAATAAAGCTTTTGAAGGTATAAGTGACTATAAAAGAAGTTTTCTTCTCAATGAATGCTTTTTCCTTAACGTTTCTCGAGGTAAACATTCAATTATAATCTGTTTTAACCCAAAATGTAAAAAAATTCAACTTAAAATAAGTTATAAGATTATATAATCATTTAAAGGGAGAAATAAAGCTTTTGAAGGCATAAGTGACTATAAAAGAAGTTTTCTTCTCAATGAATGGTTTTTGCATCACGTTTCTCGAGGTAAACATTCAATTATAATCTGTTTTAACCCAAAATGTAAAAAAATTCAACTTAAAATAAGTTATAAGATTATATAATCATTTAAAGGGAGAAATAAAGCTTTTGAAGGCATAAGTGACTATAAAAGAAGTTTTCTTCTCAATGAATGGTTCTTGCTTCACGTTTCCCGAGGTAAACATTCAATTGTAATATGTTTTAACCAAAAATGTAAAAAAAATTGAAGTTAAAATCAATTATGAGATTATATGATCATTTAAAGGCATAAATAAAGCTTTTGAAGGCATAAGTGACTATAAAAGAAGTTTTCTTCTCAATGAATGGTTTTTGCATCACGTTTCCCGAGGTAAACATTCAATTATAATCTGTTTTAACCCAAAAGGTAAAAAAATTCAACTTAAAATAAGTTATAAGATTATATAATCATTTAAAGGGAGAAATAAAGCTTTTGAAGGCATAAGTGACTATAAAAGAAGTTTTCTTCTCAATGAATGCTTTTTCCTTCACGTTTCTCGAGGTAAACATTCAATTATAATCTGTTTTACCAAAAAATGTAAAAAAAATCAACTTAAAATCAATTATGACATTATATGATCATTTAAAGGCATAAATAAAGCTTTTGAAGGCATAAGTGACTATAAAAGAAGTTTTCTTCTCAATGAATTGTTTTTGCATCACGTTTCTCGAGGTAAACATTCAATTATAATCTGTTTTAACCCAAAATGTAAAAAAATTCAACTTAAAATAGGTTATAAGATTATATAATCATTTAAAAGGAGAAATAAAGCTTTTGAAGGCATAAGTGACTATAAAAGAAGTTTTCTTCTCAATGAATGGTTTTTGCTTCACGTTTCCCGAGGTAAACATTCAATTGTAATCTGTTTTAACCCAAAACGTAAAAAAATTCAACTTAAAATAAGTTATAAGATTATATAATCATTTAAAGGGAGAAATAAAGCTTTTGAAGGCATAAGTGACTATAAAAGAAGTTTTCTTCTCAATGAATGGTTTTTGCTTCACGTTTCCCGAGGTAAACATTTAATTATAATATGTTTTAACCCAAAACGTAAAAAAATTCAGCTTAAAATAAGTTATAAGATTATATAATCATTTAAAGGGAGAAATAAAGCTTTTGAAGGCATAAGTGACTATAAAATAAGTTTTCTTCTCAATGAATGGTTTTTGCTTCACGTTTCCCGAGGTAAACATTCAATTATAATCTTTTATAACCCAAAATGTAAAAAAAATTGAAGTTAAAATCAATTATGAGATTATATGATCATTTAAAGGGAGAAATAAAGCTTTTGAAGGCATAAGTGACTATAAAAGAAGTTTTCTTCTCAATGAATGGTTTTTGCATCACGTTTCTCGAGGTAAACATTCAATTATAATCTGTTTTAACCCAAAATGTAAAAAAATTCAACTTAAAATAAGTTATAAGATTATATAATCATTTAAAGGGAGAAATAAAGCTTTTGAAGGCATAAGTGACAATAAAATAAGTTTTCTTCTCAATGAATGCTTTTTCCTTCACGTTTCCCGAGGTAAACATTAAATTATAATCTGTTTTACCAAAAAATGTAAAAAAATTCAACTTAAAATCAATTATGAGATTATATCATCATTTAAAGGCATAAATAAAGCTTTTGAAGGCATAAGTGACTGTAAAAGAAGTTTTCTTCTCAATGAATGGTTTTTACATCACGTTTCCCGAGGTAAACATTGAATTATAATCTGTTTTAACCCAAAACATAAAAAAATTCAACTTAAAATAAGTTATAAGATTATATAATCATTTAAAGGGAGAAATAAAGCTTTTGAAGGCATAAGTGACTATAAAAGAAGATTTCTTCTCAATGAATGGTTTTTGCATCACGTTTCCCGAGGTAAACATTCAATTATAATCTGTTTTAACCCAAAACGTAAAAAAATTAAACTTAAAATAAGTTATAAGATTATATAATCATTTAAAGGGAGAAATAAAGCTTTTGAAGGCATAAGTGACAATAAAAGAAGTTTTCTTCTCAATGAATGCTTTTTCCTTCACGTTTCCCAAGGTAAACATTCAATTATAATCTGTTTTACCTAAAAATGTAAAAAAATTCAACTTAAAATCAATTATGAGATTATATGATCATTTAAAGGGAGAAATAAAGCTTTTGAAGGCATAAATGACTATAAAAGAAGTTTTCTTCTCAATGAATGGTTTTTGCTTCACGTTTCCCGAGGTAAACATTCAATTATAATATGTTTTAACCCAAAATGTAAAAAAAATTCAACTTAAAATCAATTATGAGATTATATGATCATTTAAAGGCATAAATAAAGCTTTTGAAGGCATAAGTGACTATAAAAGAAGTTTTCTTCTCAATGAATGGTTTTTGCATCACGTTTCCCGAGGTAAACATTCAATTATAATCTGTTTTAACCCAAAACGTAAAAAAATTCAACTTAAAATAAGTTATAAGATTATATAATCATTTAAAGGGAGAAATAAAGCTTTTGAAGGCATAAGTGACTATAAAAGAAGTTTTCTTCTCAATGAATGCTTTTTCCTTCACGTTTCCCGAGGTAAACATTTAATTATAATCTGTTTTACCAAAAAATGTAAAAAAATTCAACTTAAAATCAATTATGAGATTATATGATCATTTAAAGGCATAAATAAAGCTTTTGAAGGCATAAGTGACTATAAAAGAAGTTTTCTTCTCAATGAATTGTTTTTGCATCACGTTTCTCGAGGTAAACATTCAATTATAATCTGTTTTAACCCAAAATGTAAAAAAATTCAACTTAAAATAGGTTATAAGATTATATAATCATTTAAAAGGAGAAATAAAGCTTTTGAAGGCATAAGTGACTATAAAAGAAGTTTTCTTCTCTATGAATGCTTTTTCCTTCACGTTTCCCAAGGTAAACATTCAATTATAATCTGTTTTACCTAAAAATGTAAAACAATTCAACTTAAAATCAATTATGAGATTATATGATCATTTAAAGGCATAAATAAAGCTTTTGAAGGCATAAGTGACTATAAAAGAAGTTTTCTTCTCAATGAATGGTTTTTGCATCACGTTTCCCGAGGTAATCATTCAATTATAATCTGTTTTAACCCAAAACGTAAAAAAATTCAACTTAAAATAAGTTATAAGATTATATAATCATTTAAAGGGAGAAATAAAGCATTTGAAGGCATAAGTGACTATAAAAGAAGTTTTCTTCTCAATGAATGGTTTTTGCTTCACGTTTCCCGAGGTAAACATTCAATTATAATCTTTTATAACCCAAAATGTAAAAAAAATTCAACTTAAAATCAATTATGAGATTATATGATCATTTAAAGGCATAAATAAAGCTTTTGAAGGCATAAGTGACTATAAAAGAAGTTTTCTTCTCAATGAATTGTTTTTGCATCACGTTTCTCGAGGTAAACATTCAATTATAATCTGTTTTAACCCAAAAGGTAAAAAAATTCAACTTAAAATAAGTTATAAGATTATATAATCATTTAAAGGGAGAAATAAAGCTTTTGAAGGCATAAGTGACAATAAAAGAAGTTTTCTTCTCAATGAATGCTTTTTCCTTCACGTTTCCCGAGGTAAACATTCAATTATAATCTGTTTTACCAAAAAATGTAAAAAAATTCAACTTAAAATCAATTATGAGATTATATGATCATTTAAAGGCATAAATAAAGCTTTTGAAGGCATAAGTGACTATAAAAGAAGTTTTCTTCTCAATGAATTGTTTTTGCATCACGTTTCTCAAGGTAAACATTCAATTATAAGCTGTTTTAACCCAAAATGTAAAAAAATTCAACTTAAAATAGGTTATAAGATTATATAATCATTTAAAAGGAGAAATAAAGCTTTTGAAGGCATAAGTGACTATAAAAGAAGTTTTCTTCTCAATGAATTGTTTTTGCATCACGTTTCTCGAGGTAAACATTCAATTATAATCTGTTTTAACCCAAAACGTAAAAAAAATTCAACTTAAAATCAATTATGAGATTATATGGTCATTTAAAGGCATAAATAAAGCTTTTGAAGGCATAATTGACTATAAAAGAAGTTTTCTTCTCAATGAATCGTTTTTGCATCACGTTTCTCGAGGTAAACATTCAATTATAATCTGTTTTAACCCAAAATGTAAAAAAATTCAACTTAAAATAAGTTATAAGATTATATAATCATTTAAAGGGAGAAATAAAGCTTTTGAAGGCATAAGTGACAATAAAAGAAGTTTTCTTCTCAATGAATGCTTTTTCCTTCACGTTTCCCGAGGTAAACATTCAATTATAATCTGTTTTACCAAAAAATGTAAAAAAATTCAACTTAAAATCAATTATGAGATTATATGATCATTTAAAGGCATAAATAAAGCTTTTGAAGGCATAAGTGACTATAAAAGAAGTTTTCTTCTCAATGAATTGTTTTTGCATCACGTTTCTCAAGGTAAACATTCAATTATAAGCTGTTTTAACCCAAAATGTAAAAAAATTCAACTTAAAATAGGTTATAAGATTATATAATCATTTAAAAGGAGAAATAAAGCTTTTGAAGGCATAAGTGACTATAAAAGAAGTTTTCTTCTCAATGAATTGTTTTTGCATCACGTTTCTCGAGGTAAACATTCAATTATAATCTGTTTTAACCCAAAATGTAAAAAAATTCAACTTAAAATAGGTTATAAGATTATATAATCATTTAAAAGGAGAAATAAAGCTTTTGAAGGCATAAGTGACTATAAAAGAAGTTTTCTTCTCAATGAATGGTTTTTGCTTCACGTTTCCCAAGGTAAACATTTAATTATAATCTGTTTTAACCCAAAACGTAAAAAAAATTCAACTTAAAATCAATTATGAGATTATATGATCATTTAAAGGCATAAATAAAGCTTTTGAAGGCATAATTGACTATAAAAGAAGTTTTCTTCTCAATGAATCATTTTTGCATCACGTTTCTCGAGGTAAACATTCAATTATAATCTGTTTTAACCCAAAATGTAAAAAAATTCAACTTAAAATAAGTTATAAGATTATATAATCATTTAAAGGGAGAAATAAAGCTTTTGAAGGCATAAGTGACAATAAAAGAAGTTTTCTTCTCAATGAATGCTTTTTCCTTCACGTTTCCCGAGGTAAACATTCAATTATAATCTGTTTTACCAAAAAATGTAAAAAAAATCAACTTAAAATCAATTATGAGATTATATGATCATTTAAAGGCATAAATAAAGCTTTTGAAGGCATAAGTGACTATAAAAGAAGTTTTCTTCTCAATGAATTGTTTTTGCATCACGTTTCTCAAGGTAAACATTCAATTATAAGCTGTTTTAACCCAAAATGTAAAAAAATTCAACTTAAAATAGGTTATAAGATTATATAATCATTTAAAAGGAGAAATAAAGCTTTTGAAGGCATAAGTGACTATAAAAGAAGTTTTCTTCTCAATGAATGGTTTTTGCTTCACGTTTCCCGAGGTAAACATTCAATTATAATCTGTTTTAACCCAAAACGTAAAAAAATTCAACTTAAAATAAGTTATAAGATTATATAATCATTTAAAGGGAGAAATAAAGCTTTTGAAGGCATAAGTGACTATAAAATAAGTTTTCTTCTCAATGAATAGTTTTTGCTTCACGTTTCCCGAGGTAAACATTCAATTATAATCTTTTATAACCCAAAATGTAAAAAAAATTGAAGTTAAAATCAATTATGAGATTATATGATCATTTAAAGGGAGAAATAAAGCTTTTGAAGGCATAAGTGACTATAAAAGAAGTTTTCTTCTCAATGAATGGTTTTTGCATCACGTTTCTCGAGGTAAACATTCAATTATAATCTGTTTTAACCCAAAATGTAAAAAAATTCAACTTAAAATAAGTTATAAGATTATATAATCATTTAAAGGGAGAAATAAAGCTTTTGAAGGCATAAGTGACAATAAAATAAGTTTTCTTCTCAATGAATGCTTTTTCCTTCACGTTTCCCGAGGTAAACATTAAATTATAATCTGTTTTACCAAAAAATGTAAAAAAATTCAACTTAAAATCAATTATGAGATTATATCATCATTTAAAGGCATAAATAAAGCTTTTGAAGGCATAAGTGACTGTAAAAGAAGTTTTCTTCTCAATGAATGGTTTTTACATCACGTTTCCCGAGGTAAACATTGAATTATAATCTGTTTTAACCCAAAACATAAAAAAATTCAACTTAAAATAAGTTATAAGATTATATAATCATTTAAAGGGAGAAATAAAGCTTTTGAAGGCATAAGTGACTATAAAAGAAGATTTCTTCTCAATGAATGGTTTTTGCATCACGTTTCCCGAGGTAAACATTCAATTATAATCTGTTTTAACCCAAAACGTAAAAAAATTAAACTTAAAATAAGTTATAAGATTATATAATCATTTAAAGGGAGAAATAAAGCTTTTGAAGGCATAAGTGACAATAAAAGAAGTTTTCTTCTCAATGAATGCTTTTTCCTTCACGTTTCCCAAGGTAAACATTCAATTATAATCTGTTTTACCTAAAAATGTAAAAAAATTCAACTTAAAATCAATTATGAGATTATATGATCATTTAAAGGGAGAAATAAAGCTTTTGAAGGCATAAATGACTATAAAAGAAGTTTTCTTCTCAATGAATGGTTTTTGCTTCACGTTTCCCGAGGTAAACATTCAATTATAATATGTTTTAACCCAAAATGTAAAAAAAATTCAACTTAAAATCAATTATGAGATTATATGATCATTTAAAGGCATAAATAAAGCTTTTGAAGGCATAAGTGACTATAAAAGAAGTTTTCTTCTCAATGAATTGTTTTTGCATCACGTTTCTCAAGGTAAACATTCAATTATAAGCTGTTTTAACCCAAAATGTAAAAAAATTCAACTTAAAATAGGTTATAAGATTATATAATCATTTAAAAGGAGAAATAAAGCTTTTGAAGGCATAAGTGACTATAAAAGAAGTTTTCTTCTCAATGAATGGTTTTTGCTTCACGTTTCCCGAGGTAAACATTCAATTATAATCTGTTTTAACCCAAAACGTAAAAAAATTCAACTTAAAATAAGTTATAAGATTATATAATCATTTAAAGGGAGAAATAAAGCTTTTGAAGGCATAAGTGACTATAAAATAAGTTTTCTTCTCAATGAATGGTTTTTGCTTCACGTTTCCCGAGGTAAACATTCAATTATAATCTTTTATAACCCAAAATGTAAAAAAAATTGAAGTTAAAATCAATTATGAGATTATATGATCATTTAAAGGGAGAAATAAAGCTTTTGAAGGCATAAGTGACTATAAAAGAAGTTTTCTTCTCAATGAATGGTTTTTGCATCACGTTTCTCGAGGTAAACATTCAATTATAATCTGTTTTAACCCAAAATGTAAAAAAATTCAACTTAAAATAAGTTATAAGATTATATAATCATTTAAAGGGAGAAATAAAGCTTTTGAAGGCATAAGTGACAATAAAATAAGTTTTCTTCTCAATGAATGCTTTTTCCTTCACGTTTCCCGAGGTAAACATTAAATTATAATCTGTTTTACCAAAAAATGTAAAAAAATTCAACTTAAAATCAATTATGAGATTATATCATCATTTAAAGGCATAAATAAAGCTTTTGAAGGCATAAGTGACTGTAAAAGAAGTTTTCTTCTCAATGAATGGTTTTTACATCACGTTTCCCGAGGTAAACATTGAATTATAATCTGTTTTAACCCAAAACATAAAAAAATTCAACTTAAAATAAGTTATAAGATTATATAATCATTTAAAGGGAGAAATAAAGCTTTTGAAGGCATAAGTGACTATAAAAGAAGATTTCTTCTCAATGAATGGTTTTTGCATCACGTTTCCCGAGGTAAACATTCAATTATAATCTGTTTTAACCCAAAACGTAAAAAAATTAAACTTAAAATAAGTTATAAGATTATATAATCATTTAAAGGGAGAAATAAAGCTTTTGAAGGCATAAGTGACAATAAAAGAAGTTTTCTTCTCAATGAATGCTTTTTCCTTCACGTTTCCCAAGGTAAACATTCAATTATAATCTGTTTTACCTAAAAATGTAAAAAAATTCAACTTAAAATCAATTATGAGATTATATGATCATTTAAAGGGAGAAATAAAGCTTTTGAAGGCATAAATGACTATAAAAGAAGTTTTCTTCTCAATGAATGGTTTTTGCTTCACGTTTCCCGAGGTAAACATTCAATTATAATATGTTTTAACCCAAAATGTAAAAAAAATTGAAGTTAAAATCAATTATGAGATTATATGATCATTTAAAGGCATAAATAAAGCTTTTGAAGGCATAAGTGACTATAAAAGAAGTTTTCTTCTCAATGAATGGTTTTTGCATCACGTTTCCCGAGGTAAACATTCAATTATAATCTGTTTTAACCCAAAACGTAAAAAAATTCAACTTAAAATAAGTTATAAGATTATATAATCATTTAAAGGGAGAAATAAAGCTTTTGAAGGCATAAGTGACTATAAAAGAAGTTTTCTTCTCAATGAATGCTTTTTCCTTCACGTTTCCCGAGGTAAACATTTAATTATAATCTGTTTTACCAAAAAATGTAAAAAAATTCAACTTAAAATCAATTATGAGATTATATGATCATTTAAAGGCATAAATAAAGCTTTTGAAGGCATAAGTGACTATAAAAGAAGTTTTCTTCTCAATGAATTGTTTTTGCATCACGTTTCTCGAGGTAAACATTCAATTATAATCTGTTTTAACCCAAAATGTAAAAAAATTCAACTTAAAATAGGTTATAAGATTATATAATCATTTAAAAGGAGAAATAAAGCTTTTGAAGGCATAAGTGACTATAAAAGAAGTTTTCTTCTCTATGAATGCTTTTTCCTTCACGTTTCCCAAGGTAAACATTCAATTATAATCTGTTTTACCTAAAAATGTAAAACAATTCAACTTAAAATCAATTATGAGATTATATGATCATTTAAAGGCATAAATAAAGCTTTTGAAGGCATAAGTGACTATAAAAGAAGTTTTCTTCTCAATGAATGGTTTTTGCATCACGTTTCCCGAGGTAATCATTCAATTATAATCTGTTTTAACCCAAAACGTAAAAAAATTCAACTTAAAATAAGTTATAAGATTATATAATCATTTAAAGGGAGAAATAAAGCATTTGAAGGCATAAGTGACTATAAAAGAAGTTTTCTTCTCAATGAATGGTTTTTGCTTCACGTTTCCCGAGGTAAACATTCAATTATAATCTTTTATAACCCAAAATGTAAAAAAAATTCAACTTAAAATCAATTATGAGATTATATGATCATTTAAAGGCATAAATAAAGCTTTTGAAGGCATAAGTGACTATAAAAGAAGTTTTCTTCTCAATGAATTGTTTTTGCATCACGTTTCTCGAGGTAAACATTCAATTATAATCTGTTTTAACCCAAAAGGTAAAAAAATTCAACTTAAAATAAGTTATAAGATTATATAATCATTTAAAGGGAGAAATAAAGCTTTTGAAGGCATAAGTGACAATAAAAGAAGTTTTCTTCTCAATGAATGCTTTTTCCTTCACGTTTCCCGAGGTAAACATTCAATTATAATCTGTTTTACCAAAAAATGTAAAAAAATTCAACTTAAAATCAATTATGAGATTATATGATCATTTAAAGGCATAAATAAAGCTTTTGAAGGCATAAGTGACTATAAAAGAAGTTTTCTTCTCAATGAATTGTTTTTGCATCACGTTTCTCAAGGTAAACATTCAATTATAAGCTGTTTTAACCCAAAATGTAAAAAAATTCAACTTAAAATAGGTTATAAGATTATATAATCATTTAAAAGGAGAAATAAAGCTTTTGAAGGCATAAGTGACTATAAAAGAAGTTTTCTTCTCAATGAATTGTTTTTGCATCACGTTTCTCGAGGTAAACATTCAATTATAATATGTTTTAACCCAAAACGTAAAAAAAATTCAACTTAAAATCAATTATGAGATTATATGGTCATTTAAAGGCATAAATAAAGCTTTTGAAGGCATAATTGACTATAAAAGAAGTTTTCTTCTCAATGAATCGTTTTTGCATCACGTTTCTCGAGGTAAACATTCAATTATAATCTGTTTTAACCCAAAATGTAAAAAAATTCAACTTAAAATAAGTTATAAGATTATATAATCATTTAAAGGGAGAAATAAAGCTTTTGAAGGCATAAGTGACAATAAAAGAAGTTTTCTTCTCAATGAATGCTTTTTCCTTCACGTTTCCCGAGGTAAACATTCAATTATAATCTGTTTTACCAAAAAATGTAAAAAAATTCAACTTAAAATCAATTATGAGATTATATGATCATTTAAAGGCATAAATAAAGCTTTTGAAGGCATAAGTGACTATAAAAGAAGTTTTCTTCTCAATGAATTGTTTTTGCATCACGTTTCTCAAGGTAAACATTCAATTATAAGCTGTTTTAACCCAAAATGTAAAAAAATTCAACTTAAAATAGGTTATAAGATTATATAATCATTTAAAAGGAGAAATAAAGCTTTTGAAGGCATAAGTGACTATAAAAGAAGTTTTCTTCTCAATGAATTGTTTTTGCATCACGTTTCTCGAGGTAAACATTCAATTATAATCTGTTTTAACCCAAAATGTAAAAAAATTCAACTTAAAATAGGTTATAAGATTATATAATCATTTAAAAGGAGAAATAAAGCTTTTGAAGGCATAAGTGACTATAAAAGAAGTTTTCTTCTCAATGAATGGTTTTTGCTTCACGTTTCCCAAGGTAAACATTTAATTATAATCTGTTTTAACCCAAAACGTAAAAAAAATTCAACTTAAAATCAATTATGAGATTATATGATCATTTAAAGGCATAAATAAAGCTTTTGAAGGCATAATTGACTATAAAAGAAGTTTTCTTCTCAATGAATCATTTTTGCATCACGTTTCTCGAGGTAAACATTCAATTATAATCTGTTTTAACCCAAAATGTAAAAAAATTCAACTTAAAATAAGTTATAAGATTATATAATCATTTAAAGGGAGAAATAAAGCTTTTGAAGGCATAAGTGACAATAAAAGAAGTTTTCTTCTCAATGAATGCTTTTTCCTTCACGTTTCCCGAGGTAAACATTCAATTATAATCTGTTTTACCAAAAAATGTAAAAAAAATCAACTTAAAATCAATTATGAGATTATATGATCATTTAAAGGCATAAATAAAGCTTTTGAAGGCATAAGTGACTATAAAAGAAGTTTTCTTCTCAATGAATTGTTTTTGCATCACGTTTCTCAAGGTAAACATTCAATTATAAGCTGTTTTAACCCAAAATGTAAAAAAATTCAACTTAAAATAGGTTATAAGATTATATAATCATTTAAAAGGAGAAATAAAGCTTTTGAAGGCATAAGTGACTATAAAAGAAGTTTTCTTCTCAATGAATGGTTTTTGCTTCACGTTTCCCGAGGTAAACATTCAATTATAATCTGTTTTAACCCAAAACGTAAAAAAATTCAACTTAAAATAAGTTATAAGATTATATAATCATTTAAAGGGAGAAATAAAGCTTTTGAAGGCATAAGTGACTATAAAATAAGTTTTCTTCTCAATGAATGGTTTTTGCTTCACGTTTCCCGAGGTAAACATTCAATTATAATCTTTTATAACCCAAAATGTAAAAAAAATTGAAGTTAAAATCAATTATGAGATTATATGATCATTTAAAGGGAGAAATAAAGCTTTTGAAGGCATAAGTGACTATAAAAGAAGTTTTCTTCTCAATGAATGGTTTTTGCATCACGTTTCTCGAGGTAAACATTCAATTATAATCTGTTTTAACCCAAAATGTAAAAAAATTCAACTTAAAATAAGTTATAAGATTATATAATCATTTAAAGGGAGAAATAAAGCTTTTGAAGGCATAAGTGACAATAAAATAAGTTTTCTTCTCAATGAATGCTTTTTCCTTCACGTTTCCCGAGGTAAACATTAAATTATAATCTGTTTTACCAAAAAATGTAAAAAAATTCAACTTAAAATCAATTATGAGATTATATCATCATTTAAAGGCATAAATAAAGCTTTTGAAGGCATAAGTGACTGTAAAAGAAGTTTTCTTCTCAATGAATGGTTTTTACATCACGTTTCCCGAGGTAAACATTGAATTATAATCTGTTTTAACCCAAAACATAAAAAAATTCAACTTAAAATAAGTTATAAGATTATATAATCATTTAAAGGGAGAAATAAAGCTTTTGAAGGCATAAGTGACTATAAAAGAAGATTTCTTCTCAATGAATGGTTTTTGCATCACGTTTCCCGAGGTAAACATTCAATTATAATCTGTTTTAACACAAAACGTAAAAAAATTAAACTTAAAATAAGTTATAAGATTATATAATCATTTAAAGGGAGAAATAAAGCTTTTGAAGGCATAAGTGACAATAAAAGAAGTTTTCTTCTCAATGAATGCTTTTTCCTTCACGTTTCCCAAGGTAAACATTCAATTATAATCTGTTTTACCTAAAAATGTAAAAAAATTCAACTTAAAATCAATTATGAGATTATATGATCATTTAAAGGGAGAAATAAAGCTTTTGAAGGCATAAATGACTATAAAAGAAGTTTTCTTCTCAATGAATGGTTTTTGCTTCACGTTTCCCGAGGTAAACATTCAATTATAATATGTTTTAACCCAAAATGTAAAAAAAATTCAACTTAAAATCAATTATGAGATTATATGATCATTTAAAGGCATAAATAAAGCTTTTGAAGGCATAAGTGACTATAAAAGAAGTTTTCTTCTCAATGAATTGTTTTTGCATCACGTTTCTCAAGGTAAACATTCAATTATAAGCTGTTTTAACCCAAAATGTAAAAAAATTCAACTTAAAATAGGTTATAAGATTATATAATCATTTAAAAGGAGAAATAAAGCTTTTGAAGGCATAAGTGACTATAAAAGAAGTTTTCTTCTCAATGAATGGTTTTTGCTTCACGTTTCCCGAGGTAAACATTCAATTATAATCTGTTTTAACCCAAAACGTAAAAAAATTCAACTTAAAATAAGTTATAAGATTATATAATCATTTAAAGGGAGAAATAAAGCTTTTGAAGGCATAAGTGACTATAAAATAAGTTTTCTTCTCAATGAATGGTTTTTGCTTCACGTTTCCCGAGGTAAACATTCAATTATAATCTTTTATAACCCAAAATGTAAAAAAAATTGAAGTTAAAATCAATTATGAGATTATATGATCATTTAAAGGGAGAAATAAAGCTTTTGAAGGCATAAGTGACTATAAAAGAAGTTTTCTTCTCAATGAATGGTTTTTGCATCACGTTTCTCGAGGTAAACATTCAATTATAATCTGTTTTAACCCAAAATGTAAAAAAATTCAACTTAAAATAAGTTATAAGATTATATAATCATTTAAAGGGAGAAATAAAGCTTTTGAAGGCATAAGTGACAATAAAATAAGTTTTCTTCTCAATGAATGCTTTTTCCTTCACGTTTCCCGAGGTAAACATTAAATTATAATCTGTTTTACCAAAAAATGTAAAAAAATTCAACTTAAAATCAATTATGAGATTATATCATCATTTAAAGGCATAAATAAAGCTTTTGAAGGCATAAGTGACTGTAAAAGAAGTTTTCTTCTCAATGAATGGTTTTTACATCACGTTTCCCGAGGTAAACATTGAATTATAATCTGTTTTAACCCAAAACATAAAAAAATTCAACTTAAAATAAGTTATAAGATTATATAATCATTTAAAGGGAGAAATAAAGCTTTTGAAGGCATAAGTGACTATAAAAGAAGATTTCTTCTCAATGAATGGTTTTTGCATCACGTTTCCCGAGGTAAACATTCAATTATAATCTGTTTTAACCCAAAACGTAAAAAAATTAAACTTAAAATAAGTTATAAGATTATATAATCATTTAAAGGGAGAAATAAAGCTTTTGAAGGCAT